>NC_080677.1:166832348-167007348 GCF_030445035.2 Dasypus novemcinctus | reverse complement strand
CCTGACGGCGACTTTCAGAGCTGCAGGATGCAGCTGCCCCAAAGCAGCGAATCCACGCTGAACATTAACTGCTTCAAATGGACCTGCCTGGCATTTTTCTCTAAAGTTAATTGTATTTATCATTCTGTTCTCTAGCCTCAAATATGTACAATATTGTGGGCGTGATGTTTAAGTAATGTAGGAAAATGTTTCTGTGAAATGAGTTTTTTTTTCCAGAACTTCCCTCAATTTGACTCACTTTAGAAATCCTCATTTGAGAGTAAGTCTAATTTAATTTTGAATATATTTTAGCCTGATAATATTCAGGAAGCATAAAAATAAAAATACTATGTTGATAATACTTAAATACAAGAATGTTCTTCTATTACAAGGTGTTAAGAATATGGTAATATAAGGGGAAATACAACTAATGTAACTTCTAGAATATAGTTAATAGTGTAATTTTTTCTAGCAAAGGCAATGAAGGTACTGTATTAATGGTAATGGTAAAGTAAAGAATATGGGATTTAGTTTTATGAGCTATGAATATGATAAAGCATTTTTTCTTCATTTTCTTTTTTAATAAGAACAGCTTGGTCCTGTAATTTAACCAACCTGTCCTCATTTATGTATCTTTCTGAATACTGGAAAAATAACTGAGTTGGTTTTTTGGGTTAAATGGGAAAAATGTGCCTGGACAGAATTTTTTAAAGTAATGCTTCTATAATTTGTTAAACTGTCTTTTGTTTATTTTTTGAAGATGAACTAAAGTTTACTTTAAAATAAAATAAAATTCCTAAAAAAGTAATTTACTAGAAGAAAGGTAATTTCAGTAGCTAATTAACAGCTAATCAGTAGCTACAGTCGGTGGAAAAAGAGGAATACAATGTATGAAGAACTTAGGATGAGAATTTTATCATTTACTTTTAATTTATTTTGCATTATTTAGGTAATAATGAAAACTTCTTATGTATGCATCATTAGTCCCAAGGTATTTTATGAGCTTTCCCATTGACTTTGAAATTTTCATGATTTATTAAGAAAAATGATATGATCATATCAGTTGATACAGAAAAAGCATTTGAAAAAATCCAACACACATTCATGATGAACACTCTTAGTAACCTAGGATTAGAGAGAATTTCCTCAACTTGATAATGAAGATCTATAAAAAACATCTACAACCAACATCATCCTTAATTGTAAAAGTCTGAGTGCTTTTCCCCTGTGATCCAGGACAAGGCCAGGCTGCTGTTATCATCTTATTCATCATAGAACTAGAAGTTCCAGCCAGTGCAATAAGGCAAGAAAAAGAAATAAAATCATAGAGAATAGAAAGAAAGAAATAAAACCGCTACTGTTTGTATAGACATGATTATCTATTTAGAAAATCCCAAGGAACCAACACTAAAACTCCTAAAGCTAATAAATGACTTCTGCAAAGTCTCAAGGCACAAGAACAGCATACAAAAATCAATCACATAGTAACAATGAACATGTGGAAACCAGAATTAAAATCACAGTACCACTTGTCACTTCAAAGGAAATGAAATACTTAGGTATACATAATGAAAATGTACAGGATTTTTGTGTTGAAAATTACAAAATTATAAAGAAGTCATAGAAGACCTAAACAGAGAAACATTTCATGTTCATGAACTGGAATACTCAACATAGTAAAGGTGTCAATTCTGCCCAAACGGAAGCACGGGTTGATGCCCAGTCAGTATGTTGTAAAACAAAAATTGTTCCAGTTTTTATAGAAAAGTATTTATGATGGGCAATATCAGGTGAGTCTAAAAGTACCTCATTATTAATAATAAACATAGTTCTCATTTACTGTATGCTGTGCCCAAAAATCTGTTACATTATCCAGGATAACTAATTTCTCTTGAAAGTATCTGTTGCCTGTCAGAGTGGACTGTAGCTTAATATGAACTTCCTGTTACCATTTTCCACGTAAATCAGCTGGGTCTAGCAAAGACACAGGTGAGAATTCAGTATGGGGCACAGAATGACCGAGGGAGTCCCAAGTACAGACAGCACAGAGAGTACTCCCTGGTGAGCTGGCAGACCCCCTTCAGGAAGACATGTAAACATATGCTGCTGGAAATGGAGACCTGCTCTATTCTGGGGGCCTTGATCTGTCCAGAGAGCATCCTGCCCCTTTATTTTCCACAAAGCCAGACCACAGGTGTGGCCAGAGCGTACAACTGGGGTGCTCACAGTGTAAGAGGAGGGAGGAAGCGCGCTGACTCTGCAGGCGCCGGAGGAGGTCATTCCTGCAACTGATACCCATTTCAGTTGTCTTCTGCCCAAACAGCAGACGCCCAATCAAAAGATATCAAACCTGGGAAGACCCATGCTGCCCAGTTCAGGTGCTCCAGCACCTGCACTTTACAAGTCCTATAGCTATCAGTAACTATATCTACAGTGTTTTAAGTTATTGTGTATTAAATGGACATTCGGAGTTGTATAAACCCTGAATGATGAGTATCCTAAGTAGAGTTTAATGTCTTAATTGAACACATACACCCGCCCCTTAAACACTGATGTCTCCTTGGTTCTCTGTTTTCATCCTTCATGCATGCCTGGGCAAGCCCATATACCCAAGAGGCCGGAGTATAGCTACCTGCTGATACTCCCTTAATTAAAACTTGCACCAGAGTTCCATTTTGATGATGGCTGGATAGTGAGTTGCATAGCAATTCTCCCACCAAGTACACCTGGAAAAATGGGGCAAGATTAGATAGATAGATAGATAGATAGATAGATAGATAGATAGATAGATAGATAGATAGATAGATAGATAGATAGATAGATAGAATCATGAGTGTCTGAAGTCTCCAGCAGTCTCAAAGACAGCCAGGGCCTGAGGCCAGGAAAGTGATGGGAGGAGCTGGCCGCCTGTGGCACCTCCCACTAGAAATACCTGCTTGTAGGTGGCACCTAGAGGTGAGAGGACAAGAGGAGGGTCAGGTAAGAGGTTAGGAAGCTAAAGGCGAGGGAGGCTAATACTCCAGGTGGAGGCCCTGGAAAACTCTGTATTCACACAATACAGTGAAGAGGAAATATTCAGACCAAATCACAGAACGAAAGAACAGATGCAAATACAAATGAGCGTACGAACCACGGGCCATACCACTCTACTCAAGCAGGCCACTATGTCCTGCTGAATCTAAAGCAGGCTAGATAGAGAATCAGTAGATGGACCTGGAACCTGGCAAGGAGTCCACGTGGACATCAACAACCCCAAGAGGGCTGCTGGAAGACCCTCACGAGAACTCCCATAAGGAACGAGATTTCCTCCAGAAGCCAGGAGAAGCCCGGGATATTCTCCAGGGATCATTGGGCCCTCCTGGGGGATTGACGGGTGGGGCAACCAATCAGAACAGCAAACAGCTGGTGCTCCTCCCTGACATTAGCAAAGGGGCGGGATAATTATTGGTTTAAAAGGCAGGCCAGCCCTGTCCCTGTGCCTGCTCCTGCCCTGCCCTCCGCATCTGCTCTCGCCGTTTTCCCCGCCAAGATGACCCGGCACGTACACCTGCACATTTATAATCTATAATGGGAAGATGTAGCCTGTGAATTAGCCCGCTGGATCGCTCTTCAGCCCCTTCCTCTCTACCTGGGACCCACGATCTGTTATTCTCTCCCATTTCTCTTCCCTCCCTACCTGAATAAATCACGGCCTAATCAATGAGGCTGGCTCTTGAAATTCATTTCTTGCAGCATAGCCAAGAACCTAGATAAAGTCCGGTAACAATTCTCCATAAAGGTTTCTCCTTTTCACACCCCGCTCTCGTCTGCTAGACAGTGGCAGAACTCACCGGGTTTTTTCCCTGCCTGCAGTACACCCCAAATTCAAAACCTCATCCCCGTGGGCCCTGCAGCATGCTGTGATTCCTTACAGCACCCCTCACGTGGAAGCAGAAGGCCCCTCTGCAAGACAGAGGCCCCTGGTCCCTCCTGCCTCAGCTCCCGTCTTCTCCCCCTTATGCCCAGGGCATCTCTGAATAACAGGCCATTCAAGCTGGCGCTCACTGCTTTCTCATGGATGCCGTCATGCCTGCCAAGGGACTGAAATTCACAGCTAACGCGTACCGCACGCTAGACGTGGGCCAGGGAATGTGCCAGGAACGTGACAATTCCTGTTCTCGAGGAGTTCTGCTGCCCCGATTTTGCCACCCTGGAGAGGACACGAAGATTGTCCAAGGGCAAAACGTGGGGCTGGCTGCGCGCCGACTCTCCAGGGCCAGCTCCTGGGCGCGCAGCCCCTGCATCTGTCACACACACCGGACAGGTGGCGGGCGCTGCTGCGCGCTGACGGGTACTGGACGGTGACTGCTGTTATTTAGGAAGCAGCTCCATGCGTGGCCAGGGACGCCATGGTGTCTCCTGGAAAGGAGAGTGTCAACCGAGGAGGTCAACGTGGTGAGAAGTGCCTGAGCCCCAGAGAGTGAGAGAAATCAGGGCTTTCGGGGACACGCCCAGAGGCCCTTCCCTGGCATCTCTGTGGGTCCCCAGAGGCCACCTGGATGACGCCCCCTGGGGTCGGGCAGCTCCCAGACACGGTGACAACACATCACGTGAATCTCAGATTCTTATTCCCTCACGTGCAAATGTGCCACTCCCAGCATCACGGGGTAGCTGTGAGGGTCTGATGAGGTAGTGCTCCACTGGGCCCACACAGACGCCCCGGGATTCTGTGGCAGGGAGAGGAATGTGATGCTGCCACACAAAGTAACAGACTCTTCAGGTTAAGAACAAAGAGAAGGGAAGTGGACGTGGCTCAACTGATAGAGCGTCCACCTACCATATGGAGGGTCCAGGGTTCAAACCCAGGGCCTCCTGACCCATGTGGTGAGCTGGCCCACGCAGTGCTGATGCACGCAAGGAGTGCCGTGCCACGCAGGGGTGCCCCTCATGTAGGGGAGCCCCACGCGGAAGGAGTGCGCCCCACAAGGAGAGCCACCCTGCAAGGAGTGTGCCCTGCAAGGAGAGCCGCCCTGCAAGGAGAGCCACCCCATATGTAAAAAGCACAGCCCATCCAGGAGTGGCACCATTGCCACAGAGCTGATGCAGCAGGATGACACAACAACAAAAAAAGACACAGATTCCTGGTGCCCCTGACAATAATCCAAGAGAACACAGAAGAACACAAGGCAAATGGACAGAGAGAGCAGACAATGGCGGGGGGGGGCAGGAGAGAAATAAATAAATCTTAAAAAAAAAAAAAAGAACAAAGAGAAGAGCGAGGTCCCGCAGCCTGGGGTCGCTGAGCCTCCACACGGCTGAGTCCAGCCGAGGAACGCCTGGGAATTCTTCCTGCGCCAGGAGGACTGGGCCTTCACGCGCCTGGGCCCGCTGCGTAGGCCCGAGCTGAGTGAGAGCCACGGGAGGCCCGTGGGTGCCGCTCACCTCACCCCAACGCCCAGCTCTCGGGAAACCGGCCCTTCGGGGCGGCTGCGTGGCCTGGGTCACGCAGCAGCAGGGGCCCCTCTTGCTGGCCTCAGCGTCGCCCCCACCTCCACCACAAGCCCAGGCCCAGGTGCCGCCGGGCAGTGCGCTCGAGGGCCCGCCCAGGGAGGGGCGCTGGCGGACAGCTCCTTCCTCCCTGCTGCCTCGGGGTCCAGCTCGCCGCTTGCCTCCGCCGGCTTTGGTGACCAGGCGTTGCCCTGTGTCTTTGTCCCTTTCCCACGTTCTCGGCTAAGCAAAACCCCTCCACAGCAAACCACAAGAATAACCGCAGGCGCCCTTGTCCTTGACTTCATCTCCCAAGGGAAGGCTAATCTCCGGCAAGTGGGACGGAGCTGAAGAGGAGGGCGTCAGCTTGGAGTAGAGCGTGGGGAGGGTTTACAGTGTCAGCGCCTCTCACTCTCAGATGGGACATGGGGAGAGCGCGTGGGTGGCGTTTCCTGCCACTGCTGACGCCTGCTGTGCTTCCAGCGCCACCTGAGAAGGGGTTGTAAGTCATCGCATTACAGCTCAAACGGCGGACTGCCCTTGTACTTCTAAAGCCATTTGGGTCAGCAGATGACATCAGCCTAAGAAGCCCCTAGAGACTCTTTCCCACACACATTTAATGCCACTGACCGTTTATACGCTTATTCTTTTACTTTCAAGAGGCAGAGTTTTGGAATGCCTCTCAGAGTTCAAGCTGAACAACTAGATGGCGGAACTTAGTGCTGGAAGCCGACGTCTGCACCTGCCCGTTCGACTCTCCTGCGCGGCCGTGAGCGTCAGCCCCTCTTAGAGGGAGCCCGCCAGCTCCTGCGCTCCCTCCCCTTTCCCAGGTGCCTGCCATCACCTGCTAGAGAATATTTTCTGGTTGTCAAGGTGACAGATAAAAGTCCAGAGCCCAGCCTCAGGGCTGGTCGGGTCCAGTTTCCTTAACTCTGCGGGTGGCAGTGGCCACGTGGCAGCCTGTGAAGAGCTGAGCTACATCAGCCACGACCGCGTTATAAGGGGCCTGTCCAGACAGGCCATGATTCATAATCTAATCGAGGAGTGAGGTGGCCATATTTACCCACTTATTTTCTTTTAATTGAATTTTAATGAAATTATTATACATAAAATTTTGTGGAATGAAAGGAAAGCAGTGCTTGGGGAAATGTTTAAAATTGTAAATGTTAATAAGAGAAGATGCTAAAGGTTTAAATACAATGAGCAACATTTCCAGTAAGGAGGAAAAGAAGACCAAGTGATACTTCAATAAGCAGAAGGAAGAAAATCATAAAGGAAAAGACAAGGACGCAATGACACAGACACAAGACAAACAGGAACAGCTGACAGAAGAATAAAGATTTTCTTTAAAAATATCAAACATATTGATCAACTTCTACCTAGATTTACCAGGATTAAAGAGAATATAAACAAATCCCCAATAGAAGGAATGAAATATGGGTTGTTACTGACAGACGTTGTACGTATTTTTGTATCTTTTTCTCTTCTCACTGATCCTCATTTTCTTTATCCTCCTTCTCCTCCACCTCAGTCTAAATTCTTTTCTACTTTAAAGTCCTGAAGACATCTTCCAGATGACTGTGGTATGTTATTATTTAATTCACTTTAATTTGGGTAGGTTGTTAGGAATTAAATGCCATATTTTCTATTATGAATAATTTTATAAACAAATGGGTCTGTTAGCATTCCTGAAAAATACATGCTATTCTCAGTTCAGTACCTAACTATATATGTCACCTTTGATTATTCTTATGTATTCTTTATTTGGTTGCATTGCTTACTTCTCTCATTTTTTTCTCACACTGCAGTGATTTCTTACTATTTTTTAATAGCAAGGATTGTCATTAAGGAATTCCTTCTAACTTTGTCCTCCTAAAATGTGTTAATGCTAGTAGGGTTTCATAGGAATTTTAGGGCCAACTTGTTAATTTCTCAAGAGAAAATATGCTGGGAATTTTATTCAGGTGCCATTTAATAAATAAATATAACTGATACCTTTATAATATTGAGTTTTCCAATCTATGAATATAGCCTAACTTTCCATTAATTTAGTTTTTAAAAATTTCTCAATGTATTTTTAAAATCTTCTTCACAAGTTCTGTTTTAGTTATGTTACATATCTGTGAGTAGATAGATATAATATGCACATAATTTCATGCTCTTAACTATTGTTACTTTAAAATTTTCACTATCTTTTGTTTCCAGTTCATATGTTTTTGATATTTCTTTGTTGATTTTACCCAACCAATTGCTGTCTTAAACCTGATTTGAGTATATTCTCATATAATCAATGCAGATTTTTCATAACCCACATTGGGAATAGTACGTGCTTCTATTTGCTACCCACTTCTTTTTAATTCAGGCATATGCCAGCGTTGATGGAGTAACATAAGTGGGCTAGGCCGGTGTACTGCCTGAGTTTAATTAGGTTTTGGTTTCTTATTTTAGCTACAAATACCCTGGGGGCTGGACGGTTCGATTCCAGGGGAAGGAGGACGAGGGTGGAGCCGGAGGGCGTCCTGGGGGGGACAGTGTCCACCCCATGGTCCTGGAGAAAGGAGGGGGTGGGCGTTGGGGAAAGGAGGGGTGGGCGTTGGGGTGCTGTGGAAGTCCAGGGCTCAGCGCCGCGCTGCAACACGCACCGTCTTTCTTTCTGGCATTGAAGGGATTGATTTAACCCCGGTCACATTCTTAAAAGACGGAGAGTGGCGCTGTTTCAAGGTCAGCTCGGCAGAGTGAAGGGCGTTTCCAAAGCCGTGGAGTCAGGCGATGAGAGCGTGGGGCTGGCTCTGGCCCAGCCCCCGGGACGTGTCTCCACCGGGCCTGGGCCGTGGCCTGCCATGTCCTCGTCACGGGACCTCCAGCCCCGACTCCCTCCTCACACGGCAGCCACGCCAGCCACACCGGGAGGGGGCCGGAGAGCAGCCACGCAGCATGGCTGGGCAGCTGGGCAGTCTGGGAAGGTTATCCCTGAATCAGATCAAGGGTTTCTATTTCCAAGGATGGAAGTTCTGAGTTAAATTTACGTAGGTAATTATTTCTCAGGTGTAGGAGAATAAACTGGGGAGCTATTTCCAATTCGTCTCACGCCTGCACGTCCTCGTGCCGCGCCTCCTGACAGCCCCAGCAGCTATCTCCTGCGTGAACGCCTCTCAAGCTCTGACCTCCCCTTTGCGTGTCCTCTTAGATTCTCACAGGCCCTCTGACCCCAAATCCCCACGCTAGACCCAGCAGCCGGGCCCCGAGCTCCTAAAGTAGCACCATCCAGCAACTGGCCGATACAAAGTCTCACCGCGACAAGTTCCAACCCCCCACTTGCCGTGTGTCCTCTCTATGGATTTCCCTAGATTTCTACCCTTCATTTCCATTCCCACTGGGCTTTCCAAAAACAGCCTCTTCCTTCTCTAGTCTTAGAGAGCCTTCCTTTGCCCTGTGGCCAGAGTGATCCTTCTAGAAGGCAAGTCTGGCTCTGCCCTCTTCACCCCTCTAAGGACGACACAAACACAGGCCATGCAGCCTTCCTCGCTGCCTCTCCGTGGTGGAGGGTGCTTGGGACCCTGGCCTGGCTGTTGGCAGCCTTTGCTGAATGAGTTTTACTTATCAAGAGGTGCCATGCACGCTTTTTTAAACCACGGCATTACCTGACACGTCCCTCTAGGCTCAGTGAAAAGCAAGCACGGGTGGAAACAAAAGCAGACGCCACGTCGTGAAGCACAGGTTCGCAAGTCCAAGCTGCTTACCCCGTGTCTGCTGGAAAGCTGCCATCCAGCCTCGCGCCGTGTGCGAAGCGTCCGTCCTGAACACCAGCAGCAGGCTGCGGTTGCTGCTCTTGACGTAGGGCGGGAGCTTGTTGCCACAGAACTTGCCCAGGAGGGGGTCTGTCGTGTTGGGGCCGTCGTGGATCGCCACGTAGTCGTCGGAGCAGAGGGCCGAGGGAGCCACGTCGAAATCGCTGAACCTGCGGACGGGAGCTGTGAGCGCGCCCGCCGCTTCGTGATGAAGCTGGCCGGCTCCTTCAGAGACAGGGCGGGGCCCCGCGGGACCCCCGGAGACGGGCCGCCCTGCACCCACCCATCCAGAGTCGGGCCGGGATTCCGTGAGTGCCCGCGACACGCCAGGAGCCAGGCACAGGGCTGGACGCGGCCGGCACAGGCCAGGCACACCGGCCCATCTGCAGGAGCTGGATGAGCGGAACTGACCGCCATTTACCATTTCAGAACACTTGAAGCTTTTCTGTCTGATTACACAAAAGCTATTTACTCTGTTCCCTTGTCGCTTTGTAAGACAGATGTCACCCTTATCCTATTTGATACTGGGAAGACAGTGGGGTGGGACAGGCTGGCTTTATGGTCAGAGGCCTGCTGGCCCTCTCTCAGATTCGTTTCCATCCTTAAATTGGAGTCTGTAGCAAGAATAAGTGAAATAATAAGGAAAAAACAAACAACAGTATCTGGTACATGGTAGATGCTCACAAAAATTAAAGTTGTTACTATTTAATATTAGGATTTTGAACCCAGGGCACAGTCTTCTCACAACAGAAATAGAAGTGCAGGCCCTGTCTGTGGGGCACACGGACAAACACCTCCGCTGAGAGCCACCTCACGGCCAGGCAAGGACACCGTCCAGGCCGGGTGCTGCTCCCAGGGCCCCCCTTGCAGCCCCAGGCCCGCCTCGCTGGCCCCGGGAGCCACACTTCCACGCCTGGGCAGGGCCATGAGGCCTGCTCTGACCGCTGCAGTGGGAGCAAGACACGCATTTCCTTCTCCTTGACATGCCACGTGCCCGTCCCCTGCAGGGGCAGTCAGGGAGCCTTCGGCCAGGCCTGGGGTCCACGGTGAGCAGAGCCCCTGCCCCTCCACACAGGACATGTGGTATGAGAGGGAGAGAAACTTGAGGAGTTAAGCTACTGTGCGTTGGGGTTGCTTGTTACTGCTCACAAACTATCCTGACAGATACATCCCTTGATTTGCTTATCTGGGTTAATGCACTGTTTTAATCTAGACATTAGGCTTTGTCATCTCAAGCTGTGACTATCTCAGGTACTGAAGAAACGTCACTTATATTTCAAGTAACCATTCCCCAACCAGGCTCTCTACATGGCTTTCTTTAGGGTTTCATGCTGGTGTTTATTTTGGTGTACTTTCTTTGAAAAACTTGTTTAAGCTCCTCAGGGCCGTGTCCTCCTCCTTTGCAGCTGTTGGAACTTCGTTACGACTATTTTAAACTCTGGAGTGCCTGCACCCCCCCTCCTCGCTGGTGGGGCAGGAGGTCTGTTTCCCACTCACGCCCCTTCCTCAAGAGCTCACAGGCTCCTGGGGGGCAGGGCTGCCTGCAGGCAGGACGAGGGCTCCGGGGGGAACAAGGGCTGCCTACAGGACGAGGGCTCCCGGGGGAAGGACTGCCCACGGGGAGGACAAGGGCTCCGGGGAAACAAGGCCGCCCGCCGGCAGGACAGGGTCCCGGGCGCAGCGCCCCACGTACCTCAGCTGCACCACTCTGTCGGCGGCCACGGCGATGCGGTAGAGGCAGAGCATGTCGTTGGGGTAGTGGGCGTCGCCGTAGGCCGGGCTCCTGAGGACACCGGAGGCGCTGCTGAACCCGCCCCCACAGGCTGCAACACAGGAGGAGGTGCGGCGCTCAGCGGCGGAGGAGACCGTGCCAGGCCCTACCTGGAGGGCATCGCTCGCCCTAAAGCCCAGAAACCGCCCACGTGCGCAGGAGCCAGCCTTTCCCCGGGGCCAAGGGCGCGGGGCCCAGAGGCAGGAGGAGCACCTCAGTCACACCTCGGGAGGAGCACCAAGTCGGGGTCACGCCAGGCGAGGGGAGGGACGGCCCCCGCGGGAGCCCCGGGCCCCTCCATTCACCACAGACCCAGGCCCTGCGAGCACGCAGAGGGCAGGGCGCACCTTCCCAAGGACAGACCCGCGACTCGGGAACACCGACCCCGGCACCTCCGCCCAGGGCCAGGGGGCTGGACGCTGGTTTTGGCATTTCGTGTTCAGTTGCCCCCGTGAGCTCAAGCACAAGGCTCCCTGGCCCTCTGCGTCCCCTTTAGCAGTGAGCCTGGGACAGACCATCCCGCCCCCTTCGGGCCACCGGTCCCCACAGGCACGCGGCATGAGGCCCCTCTGCTCGGACCCCAGGCCCTCGGTCGCCGCTGAGCAGGTGCAGGGGCGGAAATGCCTCGTCACCACTGTGCCAGTCGAGGCCAGGCTGTCCCCAGGGCACATGCTCCCACTCACCGTGGGGCAGGCCAGCGGTCACGGTAGCAGTTAGCTATTATTGATGAATTCCAAAAGGAAATATTGGATTATGTTTGTACACTGGTCTTTTCCTCTGGGCATAGGAGATTATATTAATTGCCAGTAGGGCATTGAGCCCCGCCCCTTGGTGAGTGGGGACTCACAGATTAAAGGCATGGCGAAGGACAGAGTGGGGGTTTCTGATGTTGGAGTTTGGTGCTGAAGACTTAAGCTGGAGCCCTGGGAAGTCAGCTCGCAGAGGAAAGAAGTTAGCCCCAGGAAGAGAGGAAACCTGAGCCCAGGAAGAAGCAAGCCCTGGGAAGAAAGCAACCTTGAACCCAGAGAGAAGCAAGACTCTGGAAGGGAGGAACGCAGGAAGCCTGAACCCTCGTAGATGTTGGCAGCCATCCTGCTCCAACATGTGGCAACAGACTTTGGTGAGGGAAGTAACTTATGCTTTATGGCCTGGTATCTGTAAGCTCCTACCCCAAATAAATACCCTTTATAAAAACCAACCAATTTCTGGTATCTGGCATCAGCACTCCTTTGGCTAGCTAATAGTCACCTATGGTGCCATGCAGCTGCAATGACACTTGAAGGGCTCGTGTGCCGTCATGGACAGATCTCCTTGTATCTTTTTGAAATGAGACATGCTACTGGTGGCCACAGAAGTCTTTGTTTTTCGCACTCTGCAGGGAGAGCCATTCTCTAGTGCTCATTAGAGAACAAATGCTTGGTCCTCTGGGTTCATCAGTGGTGAGTTAAATTCATGTGGCATCACCTTCTTTTACAACACAGTTTTGTGGCTTCTGCAGCTTACAATGCTACTTAACTCCCAAGTCTGAGCACTGTCAGGATTTGAAGTCTTAATAGCAACGATGCTCTTTAAAAGCAAACCTCTCCATAGATACCTTGAACTTCACATACAGTGCTTAGAAAAATAAGGGATACAGCTTAGAAGACGATAAAGCAGGGGTTTAGCTCCTCGAAGCAGCAGCTGTGCCCGAGGAGTAAAGTCAGTCGGTCCTCTTTATCCGACCGGACCAGCACAGGAGGGACGGTGGCTGCTCCATCTCCTCAGCTGGCCAATGGCCTGCAGAGCCCTGCGCAGTCCACCCGGAAAGCCCGCTCCGCAGACACTAGCGGGGACCAGGCGTGAAGGCCTGTCACGAGTGAGGAAACACTCATCCTTTTCTGCTGATGGGAAGGAAACTACTTACCCTCCTACCTTAAGCAATGGATTTGGAGGAGCAAATAAAAAGAAAAGAGACCAAAAAAATGACAGATTTTGTGGCTCTGGGTGCCTATTTCATGAGGTTGGGATAATGCTGTCAGCAAACTAAGCAAATGGCTCCAACGCAGGAAAGAAGAGGCCTCTTCCAGGTGGGAAATGTATCATCACTGTTTTCAAGTAAGCACAGAAGCGTCCTTCTCTAAATAACCCAAAGGCACTGCTGGACACAGTCTGAATTTCACACTGCCTTGAGACAGACACTGTCAGCTTTTTCTTTTTCTTTAGGGCTGTGCTTTTGGCATATTATTATTTTTTAAAAGTTCATTCCTACCAAAAATTCTAAAGGCGTTCTCTTACATTTCTTCTCAAGTTTATAAAACATTGTGTATCACATTAGCAAAGTGACCTGGGGAAATAAAACTAGTCTCTGAGAGTTGTACAAACAAGTAATGACAGGAGGAATTTCATTTTGACTTAAATCATCCAAGCAAATGTTTCAGTTCCCCCATTGGATTTTCTAAGTATTTCTGTCCAAAGTTCATGAAAAAGGACTTTTTTTAAGGAAAATGCCTGAGGCATGTTGGACTAGGCACCTGACAATTCCCCCCACACCGCAAGTCTGTGGAGCCACAGCTGTCTCGGTGAACCCGGCGGATGAAGACGCCCCGCGGCCGCTCACCGGTTATCCTATAGGACAGCTGGAAGCCGAGGCCCGTGGTCTGAGCGTCCGAGTAGAAGCTGAGCAGCACCGGGCCGAGGAGGCTGACGGGGCCAGGGACCTCAGTGCCGCACAGTGTGGCAAAGGGCGCGGAGGCCAGGCTGAGGCCCCTCACGATGCGCAGGCCGTCGGCACAGCTTCCTGTCACGGCTGAGCGAGCTGCACAGAGTGGGGGACAGGCAGCGTTACCTCCAGAAACAGCCCAGACAAGCGCCCGCCTCACACCGAAATTAGACGAGAGCCGGGGGGGCCGCGGGTCAGCATTCCACCTTGCGCCCCATGAGGCGGCGTCGGCCCTGGCTGCGAAACAGGCAGGAGGGAAACGGGGCTCCCACTGTGATGCAACCCCTATTTTTTCCTTCAAAAAATGTTTTTTTTTAAAGCAGTGGTAAGAACTGAGGCAATTTCAACACGTGAAGATGTTTTCATAGTCTCCTGCGTGAGGTGGGCAGAGGCTGCTCTACAAGGCACAGGCGGCCCGCTCCCCGCCACACAGCAAGGCCGCCTGTCAGGAGGGGCCCTGGGACGCGCCGCTCTAACGGAGCCCGGGTGAGAGAGGGCAGCCCCATGCAGAGACGATCACAGACCCCTCGTGTTCACTCAGCAACCACCACAGATGTTGCCACAAACAGCACTGGCCTAAGGGGTTAGTGATGTAAAAATACAAATCACCGCTTTGTTTTAGAGTTAGAAGAAAAATACATATATATATAAGCCCTCTGCCCCATAGAAAAATACAAAACAGAATAATGGAGGAATAAAATATGGATTAGAGTGGACTTACTGATATTCTACTATAGAACTATTGTGACTCTAGCAATGGAAGAAACTGTAGCATTGATGTGAAGAAGTGACCATGGTAGCCACTGAGGGCAGGGAGAGGGAAGAAGAGATGTGATATGGGGGCATTTTGGGGACTTGGAGTTGTCCTAAATGATATTGCAGGGTCAGACGCTAGACATTACATATCCTAACCCACTGAATGCACTGGGGGAGAGTGTAAACTACAGTGTAAACTATAATCCATGCTGTGCAGCAGTGCTCCAAAATGTACTCATCCAATGCAATGAATGTGCCACACTAATGAAAGAAGTTGTTGATGTGGGAGGAGTGGGGGGTATGGGGAGTGGGGTATATGGGAACCTCTTTTATTTTTTAATGCAACATTTTGTGTGATCTATGTATCTTTTAAAAAAAGATAACAAAACTCTTTTATCATCACAATCGCCAGTCATTTTTTACATATTAATACATACTGTTAAAAAATAATTAGATTTTTTCCCTGACTTCCTCCTCAGATTGGTTATTAGTAGAGTATAGAAATGATACTGGGGTTTTTTTTTTGCATATTAATCTTGTATCCAACCACTTTGCTGAATTCATTTATTAGCTCTAGCAGCTCTGTTGTGGATTTTTCAGGATTTTCTAGACAGAGGACAATGTCATCAGCAAATATTGAGAGTTTTATTTCTTCCTTTCCTATTTGGGTGCCTTTTATTTCTTTTCCTTGCCTAATTGCTCCAGCTAGAACTTCCAGCACTATACTGAATAACAGTGACAGTGGGCATCCTTGTCTTGTTCCTGATCTTAACGGGAAAGCTCTTGGTCTTTCACAGTCGAGTACAATGCTAACTGTGGGTTTTCATAAATGCCCTTTATCACGTTGAGAAAGCTTGCTTTTATTCCCAACTTTTGGAGTGTTTTTAGGCTGGGTTTTGCCAAATGCCCTTTCTAGAAAACTAGAGTATAAACTAGGGGCTGTATAACAGAGCAGACTTGGTAGTGGAGGAGGACTGTGGCTAACAGTACAAATGCAAGAGCGTCCTTCTATGAATTAGAGCAAATGCCCATCACTACTACAAGTGGTAAGAATGTGGTGAAATGTGGGAAAACAGAACTCAGACGGCAGCTGCAGACGGGGTTTGAGCAGCACGTGCCCCTGCACTGGCAATTGCCGGTCCCGCAACCTCCGTCAGCTCCTCATTCAGTGCCTGCCTAGAGGCAGTTCACTGCTGAGATCTCTACGCCTGAAGGGCTCTCCCGCCATCTGCCTTACGACTAAGGGCTCTCCCGCCATCTGCCTTAAGACTACTTCCCACCTTTCTGAAAAGGTTTAGAACACACTTATTGTTTCAAATGGGCAAGGCCCTTTGCAAGGTGTTGAAGCAGAACTTGCGACTACATTCTTCTCAGGTTGTATTACAGTACGGCTCCAGCTCTGAACGCCACCGTGATCCCAGGAGCTTGGGGGAACGGGTAGCCCAGGATGGGCGTTCAGCAAACAACGTGAACATGAGGAATTGAGATTCAGATTTTGGCTTCTCTTCCGAGATGCTGAGCACTAGAGAAAGGAAGCCTTTTGTAGGAATAATCAATAATCAATAAGACTTTTGTAGGAATAACAGTCAGTAGGCCTTATGTAGGAATAATCAATATGCCAACAAGGTAAAGTCCTTCTCAGCACCATAGAAAAGGCTCTGGGGAGAGAGCGAGGCCGGCAGCAGGACAGTCAGTGTGTCTAATCAGCCTTGCCCTGGGGGCAGTGGAGGAGACCCCAGGCAGGACAGGGCAGGGTCCTGATGGGGACGCAGCCCAGAGGAGCAGCCGGAGGCCACGCACACGGCTGAGAGCTGTGGAGCCAGATGAGCAAGGAAGTACTTAGAGCACAGCCTCTCTGCACTCAGCCGATTTGAATAAAACACACAAAAGAGTGGTTTCCAAAGAACCACTGCCCAATTCTTTCTAAAATAGTGTGTTGCAAATGTGCCTACATTCTGAATTCCTGAGAAAGAACTGAGAAAGCAAAAAGAAGAAATGGTAAAAGCTGAGTAAGTTTGCTTGTTTTAACTTAGATTAAATGGAGAAAAGGTGAAATAAAACTAGACAAAAGTCAGTGATGGTGCTTCTTGATAGAAAAAGAGGGGTAAAAAGAAACCTTTAACGCTACATTTTCATTACCTTTTCCTTTAGGACTTTTATTAGATGAAGCCTGGAAACCTGCTAATCGATGAGAATCCAGCTGCCAGACAGCCCCTATTGGGGGGTCCGAGGCCATCACAGGGGAGAACGAGCAGGAGTGCTTGCCCTTTTGGAGCCCAAGGGACTGCTCCAGCACCTAGCTTCCACAAGGGGCCACTCTAGCACCCAGTTCTCACGAGGAGCTGCTCCAGCACCCAGCTCTCATGAAGAGCTGCTCCAGTGCTCAGCTCTCTGAGGGGCCACTCCAGCACCCAGTCCTCATGAGGGCCTGCTCCAAAGGAAACATCTTGAATTTGCTGTCTATTTTATACCTTTTGAAGACCCTGCTTACACCTTGAGGTTATACTCCAAAAAAAAAGTTATCCTGCAAAGGCTCCAATGGGCACTTCCTCCTGTCTTGTGGTGGATTCATGCTTCAGTAGTGATAACACAAGAGCGACGAGCAGTCTGCAGCACGTGGAATGGCTGGTATTGGAAAGGTGACAACCAGGCAGCGGCAAATCACATCAACACTCCCAGAGCAGCTTACCTTAGTGGGAACCGAGGTGACCGAGCGCTCGACCCTGCAAGGGGGCTTTGGGGGTGGCTGCCGGCCGCACTGAGCCTCCCCATGGGCCGGGGGGGGCTGCGTGCACCAGCTGGGGAAGGGGGGCGTCCCGTGGGATTTCGCAGCCCGGCGGGCCCAGCTCCCCTACCTAGTCCACTCGCTGTGCCTATGGCCCTTGAGACCCAGCAGCTGTGCCCTGGCCCCCACCCACACCCCTGCCCACAGCAACAGTGGCTCTGCAGGACGTGGCTTAGACCACCCAGCCATCTGTAGCCACTCCTCCCCTGCCCTACCCTGGGGGCCAGCCCCCTTTCCCAGGCCTGCGACCCCCGGGGTCACTTCAGAGGCCCTTAAGAACTGTGACGTGTCGGAGGGCGCCCCGTGAAGGGCAGGTCCCCGTGGGGGAGAGTCAGCTCATCCCAGAACAAACGTGGCTCATGCCGCCCTCTGTGGAACCATCACAGCACAGTCACCCAGAGGCAGGACGTGCCCTCCGTGGTCTCGCACCGAGGCCTGGTGAGGCTGCAGGGCCGCGGGACGGGCCCTGAGGGTGCCTTATCACAGGAGGATTGGTTCTCCACCCTCGAGGACTGGCAAGTCCACAGCAGAAGCAGGAGTCGCTCCGGCCGGGAGAACCCAGGCCCCACTCCCAGGTGGCCTGTGGGGATGTGACTGGAGGCCTGGGGTCAGCAACGCCCGAGCCCGTGCACCCTGTGCAGTGCGCGCACGCCGTGTCAGCTCCAGAGAGCGGCCGGGCCGCCGGGGAGAGGCGAGGTGCGGGCGTCCTGGCCAGCCGTCCCTTCTGGCGTGCGGACGCTCCTGGCGCGCTGACCCGCGCTCCTGACCTCGCGAGGGCCAGGGCACAGCCCAGGACGGCTCTTCTCGCGTTGGGAAAAGTGCCTCCCTCCCGGTTATGGTGACAGCACAGCAGGCATAGAGAAAACCATTCTTAAGAGAAAGGCCACCCCAGGCTCCTCGCATGCACGGCGCCTCGGCGGGGCGTGGGTGGCCACGCTGCTGTGACTGAGAGCGACTCACCCTCCAGGTGGAAGGACTGGAAGGTCAGGAGCACCACGGCCCTGGGGCCGGCCGCCACCGCGTAGGAGCAGTTCATGTTGTTGTCGTACTGCTTCGGGAAGTTCGGGGAGACGATGGAGCCCGAGGGGCCCGAGAAGCTACCTCCGCACCCTGGTGGAACAACGACCGCCGGGCACCTGTCCTGAGTGAGCGCCTCTTACCAGCGAGAAGGCGCAGGCGTCCTGCCTTACCTAGGCACCCCAGGGGGAAAGACGAGGAGCTTCCGCCTTAAAAAGAAATGCCCTTGGGGGCGGGAGGAGCGCAGGGTGAGCCCCTGCTTCCCAGGGCCCAACGCCGGCACCGCTTAAAAAATAGTAATAATGAAATAGGTCCATAAATAAATGCACGTGCAAAATAGGAGCACTGTCTTCTTAAAATGCTACAGCTGCACATTTTTATGGGATAAGAAGTAAAAATTTTAGTGCAAATTGATTGCAGACCATGTAATTGTGAGATGCTTGAGAAAGGAGGAGGGTCCGTGAAGGAAAGGAATAAAACGAGGGACGGTGCTGATCACCTGGCCAGCTCTTCATGCTCAGTGCTTTGGAAATGGCCTACTGTGTCACCAGAAAACTACGCCTGAGGACAGGAGCGGGTCAAGAAAAAGATGGACAAATTCACCAAATTCTCGCATGAATCACTGGTCTAGACAAAAAGAAAACCTCTTTTTACTAGTGAATGAGATTTGTGTTCACAGCCCCACTCGCCAGCTATTCCCTGCTGCTCCCTCATGTCTCAGGTTTGAAAATGTCTGTGCTGCCCTGTCTACTCCTGCTGCCCCTCCTGCTGCCCCCCTACTGTCCCTCCCTGCTCTCTCCTCCACTGCCCTGACCACCCCCACTGTCCATCCCTGCTGTCCCCCTCTGTCCAACCCCACTGTCCCCCACTATCCATCCCACTGCCCCATCCACCCCCACTGTCCACCCCGCTGCCCCCTTGCTGTCCCTCCCTGCTCCTCCTCTGCTGGCCTGTCCACCCCACTGCCTGAAACGCCTGCTCACTGCATCCCCTGGGAGGTCCTCTCCCCAGTGCTTTCCTAAACGGCGGTCAGCTATTCGTGGCCACTCAGTGTGATTCAGCCACAGAAACCTGATGCACTTCCCATGAGCCCAATTTGTGCAGCAGGAGGGTAGACCCAGACCTGAACGAGGATGGGAAGTTCTGAGAGGGGTGTCTCCACGGGACTAAGAGGCAGCCGTGGCCCCCCAGGAGGGCCTGCACCCTGCTGGGTGGCCTGTGCCCTTCCATGTGCTCCCCCCGGCTGTGAGGCAGGTGGTCGTGGCACCCCCCTGGGTGCCTGCTGCCCCGGACCCTGCCTTGCTGGTGGCCTCCCGCCCAGGGACCTCGATGCCCGCTGACTTTAGCTAAGGGTGTGCTCAGGATCGGGGACGGGCCCGCGCCCCTGCCCCGCCAGGGTGCGTCTACTTACGGCTCACAAAGGATGCGGAGAAACCCTGGGCTGTGCCCTCCTGCGCCTGGAACACGGCAGTGAAGGCGTTCCTCGGAGTGACCACGGGGCCGGGAGCCACGTCCCCGCAGCCCGAGGCCAGCGGTGCTCCGCTGGCCTCCTGGGTGCCTGCCCACACCTGCAGGGACAGACACGGTCAGGACTCAGTCCTGGGCAGCACGATGCTCAGGCTTGGGTGCAAACCCAAAGCACGCTGGCGAGGCTCACACACCACAGCGTTTCCTCCCAAGAGCAGCGTTCAATGGCCTTTTCACAGCACGTCACGTCCCATCGTGGACCTGGCCTGGCCAAGCTGCTGGGCACTCGGACACACGGGGTACTGGATGCTGTGAGGTGCTGGTGGACAGCAGATGGGGGCAAGCAGGGAGCCACCAGCCAGGAGTGTGGACATCGGCACGTCGTGGAGTGCAGGGAAGGTGGGGACGAAGCCAGGCTGGCATGAAGCGTGGGAGACTGACCTCTGGTTGGGTTGTCTGAGCTTGTGCTGGTGAGCATTGCAAGCACGTAAGTATTTAGAGAGTCGGTGGCTCGTGAATGTTTTCTCCCGGGCTGCAGGTTGTCCTTTCATCCTCTTCACGTGGGTTTTCACAAAGCAAAACCTACTTGTTTTTATGGGGTGAAATTTATCAGTATTTCCTTTCATGGGTTGTTCTTTAGATGTCTAGTCCAAGAACCTCTCCCTCAATCCAATTATGTTTTGGTATTTTATTTCTAAAGTTTTATAATTTTATATTGTAGATTAAATTATGATTAATTTTTGTAGGTTGAGGTTATGTCAAGGCTTTTTTTTTCCCCTAGGGATGTTCAGTTGCTCCACCACGTTTACTGAAAAGAATATCCTTCCTCCATCAAATTGCTTTTGCATCCTTGTAAAATCAGGCAGGCACGTTTGCACGCTCTGTTTCTGGGCTCTGTGTCCTGCTCCTTTGATGTGCCTGTCAGTCGGCCAATAGCACGCTTACTCCCTGTAATACACAGTAGCTAGATCCAGAGAAACAGGCTGACTCCTCCCACTTTATTCTTCTTTTCCAAGATTGCTTTAGGAATTCAAGGGCCTGTGCCTGTGAGTATAAATTTTAGGAAAAAAGTTATTTATGTCTACAAAAGGCATTGTTGAGCTTTTGAAAGGAATGAAACCTATACATCAATTTGGGGAGAACTGACCCCTTACCAGGTTGGTATCCCACTCCATGAACATGGTATGTCTCTCTAATACTTATATCTTCTTTGATTTTTTTCCCTCATCATTTTGTAATTATCAGCACATAGGTCATGTACATATGTTATCAAGCATATACCTAAGTATTTCACTTTCTTTGGAGCCATTGTAAATGATTCACTTTCAATTTCAGCGTCTGCATTTCATTGTTAGTTCATAGAAATGTGGTGGACATCTGCATGTTATGACCTTGCTGAACTCATGTATTAATTCTAGGAGGTATTCTGCAGATTCCTTGGGATTGTCTCAAGACAGTCATGCCATCTGAAATAGACCAGCTTTGTTTTTTCCTTTCTGGTGGTTTGGGGCCATACACATTTAGAATAGATCATGATATCATCCTGGTGGATGATTTCTTTTCTCATTATGCAATAACCCTATTTTTCTGGAGTAATTTTCTATGCTGTAAAATCTATTTTGTCAGATATGAATATAACTCATCTTTCTATTTTCCCTCTATTTTATCAGATATTAATACAGGCATTACTGCATTTTTTTCCTGATTGTTTGCATGGTATGTATCTTCCCCTCCTTTTACTGCCAAACTACCGATGTCATTGAGTTTGAAATGAGTTTTTTATAAGCAGCATACCATGGGCTGTGGCTTGGTTCTCCTAATCTCTGTCTTTTGATTGATGTAATTAGACAATTTACAATTAGACTGCTATTGATACATTTGTGCTTAGGACTGCCATTTTATTATTTGGTTTCTACTTGCTTCCTCTGTTTCTTCTTACACTGTTTCTCTTTCCTTGACTTTCTGATGTTTATTGGAGCATGTTTTAGGATTCCATCTTACATGTATCATTTTTTATAGTTTTTGTAGTGGTTGTACCAGTTGTTGCAATATCCCTATATGATTATAACAGTCTCCTGACATCAACATTTGACCATTCTGAGTGAAGTGTGGAAACTTAACTTCCTTCCCCACTTTTCGGTATCATCAGAGGGTATCATAAATTTTGTTTCAATATTCAAACATTATTCAAAAAATTTAGGAAAAAAGTATTCCAATGTATATAACTAAATTTCTATTCTATCTATTGTTTAATCTTCCTTCCTGAAACTGCAAGATTTCTTCTATCCTTTCGTTACTGTTTGAAGAACTTCCTTTAGCAATCTTTAGGAATGTAACAGCAATAATTTCTTTTAGTTTTACTTTGTATGAAAATGGTTTTATTTACCGTTTGTTACTCAAGTACAGTTTTTCCAGATATAGAATTTGCAGTTGACAGTTCTTAATTTCAGCCCTTGAAAAGTATTCTCTCATTCCTTTCTGGTCTCTGTGAGTCTGATGAGAATATGCTTTCATTCAAATAGGTGCTTCCTTTAGGGAATATCTCAGGCCTCTTCCTGCTTCCAAGATGTCCTGTTATCTTTGGTGTTCAGAAGTTTAATTCTGATGTATCTTGGTTTGCATTTCTTTGGATTTATCCTGAATTTATAGGCATGTGCATTTTACCACATCTGGAAATCTTTCAGCCATTGTTTCTTGAAATATTTTTCCAGCCCCACTCTCTGTGCCCTGGGACTCCTCTGTAAGGCTGGTGGCTCTTTTGTTATTTTCCCACAGGTTCCTCGGGCTCTGTTCTTTTTCGGTCTATTTCCTCTGTTGTTCAGATTGTGTGAATTCTATTGTTTTGCTCTCAAGTTTGCGGATTCTTTCCTCTGTCATCTCCGTCTATTACTGAGCCCATCCAGCCAGTTTATATTTCTGTTATTTTCTTCTTCACTCCTATAGTTTCCATTTGGTTCTTTGTTATAACTTCTAATTCTTTGTTAAGGTTTTCTATTTTTAAAATTTGTTCCAGGGTAACTTGTCCAGGACCGTCAGAGCATTTTTATGGTGGTTATTTTAACATCCTTGTCCGATGATCCCAGCATCTGCTCTACCTCAGCACTGACTGCTTTTCCTCATTCAAGCTGTGCTATTCTTGGCTCTTGGACTGACAGGTGATTTTCAGTTCTATCCTGGACATTTTGTTTATTGGGTTAGGAGACTCTGGATCCTGTCGCATCTCTTATTTTGGCAGACAAGCAGCTCATTAGGTTCGCTGTTGGTGTGCACAGTCCTGTGGTGCTGTCTGCTCTATTTTGCTCTGCCCAGTTTACCTGGGGGTACTGGGCTCCGGTTCCCAGGGGAACTTGCTGGTGCTGCCTGAGGCAGAGGAGGGGGCTTCACGCGGCTGCACAATGCGTGTTTCTCGATAGGAGGGGGCTTGTGGCCCCCGCTGTCTCCGGGTGGGTGTAGGGCTTCTCGGGCTCGGGGGGCCACGGCTTCCTGGATGAGCCAGCTGGAGGGGGGTGCCCCTTTGCCCCTGTCCGCTCTCCCTCTTGCCCCCTGTTCTCCGGGTGGAGAGGGGAGTCTCTGACCAAAGGCCCGGGGAGGCTTCCCCGACAGGGTGCCTGCTGGGGCCCGGCTCTGCCCACCCCGCTCAGGTCCGGGGGAAGAAGGTGCCACCAGCCGCCCACTCTTTCAGGGCTCCCAGCAGGGTACCACCGGGGCTACGCAGCATGTCCAAGGTGCCAGCGTGGAACCAGCCTGCCTTCCGCAGGCGGACCGCAGTCCTCTGCCAGCCCCCAGAGCCCCCCGGCGTCTCCTGCGCACCTTCAGGTCCGCAGGTATGCCCAGCAGGGAGGGGCGGGCAAGGTGCACCTGAGCCACCTGCACTGAAAGTCTCCACTAACAACTTCCAGATTCCAGTTCACCTATGCGGAATGATGGCAACTCGTTCCATGAGAACGAGTTCATTAATTCCATGGTGAAAGCAATTAGGAAAAGTGTATATTAAGTGTATTTTATGATATACGTGTTTCATGTAAGTATCGGGTTTTCATTTAAACAGGAAGCATGGAATTTGAGAGAGGATATAAAATAGTTGTATCCATGAAGCAGAACCACGGCCCTCCTCAGGTGGCTCACTGTCCTGGGCTGAGCACCGCTGAAGTCGCAGGTCGAGCCGCCTCTGCTGCTCGGAACAGCCCTTCCTGTGGGACCCCGTTCTCCTCACTGTGGCTGCCGCCTGGAAGCCCCTTTAGGCAGCAGGAGCACACAGGGGGCCGGTGGGGTGTGTCTGGGGCAGACTACATGGCCTTGGAGCCTGGGCGTCGCACATGACCAGCAAAATGGCACCAAGGGAGAGAGCCCAGCCTTCGGGCGTCCTGGTCACAGCCCAGGAAGGGGCATGTCAGGGCCTGCAAGCGGAAGCCCTGGCTGTGGGTGAAAAGCTGGCCAGCTGCACCTCCCGTCATTCTACCGGGGCCTCTGGGGGCTCTGCAGTGCGTGGGCGTCAGGCCCGAAGCGAGGGCTGGCACGAGCCACGTCTCCAAGCTCCTGTGATGTTTAGAGCACTTGAACTGTGCCTGTGAAGGTGACAAATTCCAAGGGCATTTGAGGTTCTATTAGCAAAAGGAGGAGAAGAAGGAAGGGGTCTTTTGTTATTTGAGTCCTTTGTTATTTTGTTATTTGGATCTTTTGCTGTTTTCTTATTTGGAGGAGGAAGAGAAGGAGGAGAGGAGAAGAATAAGAAAGACGATAAGAAGGAGGAGAAGAAGAATGAGAAAAAAGAGAAGGAGGAGGAGGAGGAAGAATTAGGAAAAGGAGGAGAAGGAGGAAAAGGAGAAGGAGAATGAAGAATGAGGAAGAGGAGGAGAATGAGGAGGAGGAGGAGGAAGAGGTGACAATGACTATCAAAGAAGCCAAGGAAACCCGGCCGTCTCTTTGTAGCTCCCACAGGAAGGAGGATCGACCCTGCTCCTGGGAACTGGCACAACCAGAGTCCCCTTAGCTCTGTACCTCGCCTCCACATTACCAGATGAAAAGTCACCGCCAAGCACGTGTGCTGCGGGTCCACGGTTAATGCCTACCATTTAATCTTCTTACATTTTCTCTAAGAAACCTCAGCGGTGAAGTCGCCCTTTCCTTCCTGGGGGAAGCATCGTCACGGGTTTGGCTTAGGGCAGCAGCTGCACTGACCTTGACGAAGCTGCGCAGACACTGCGCGTTGCCGCTGGGGACACGGAAGTTGCTGTCGAAGCTGACCTCCCAGTGCCTGCTCTCGTGAGTGATGACCGTCCAGGAGCACCTGCTGTTCTCGGGGAAATGCTCCGGCCAGTGCGGGGACCGGAGCGTGCCGTTGTCGACGTGCAGGATTCCACCACACCCTGGAAAGCGGCGGGGAGAGACTCGGCATCTGGGGGCCCCAGAGGAGGCGTGTTTCTAGCGGGGCCCGGCGCTCCCCTGCTGAGGCGGGAGGGGGCTTCGGCGCAGGAGTGTGGGGGTCCTGCGGGGGCACGGGGCAGCGCCCAGCCGCGGCTTGGCGTCCCCGCCCGGAGCCCGCCGGGGCCACCGCCCTCGCCGTGAAGCGGTGGACTTCACTCTGCCTGGGCGCGGCGGCGGTAGTTGCTGCTGCTTTTCAGGGTACAGCCTATTGGCAGCCTGGCAATGCCAAGCTCCGGATGCTGTCACCACTCATGCTTGAGGACACAGCTCTGCGCCCGTCTGTACCTTCACTCAGATACACCTGACCAGAGGAAATGATGCTGAGGGCAAGTCTTCCTGAGAGGCAAGCTGGCTCATCATACTGAAACTGATCAATGAACGAAATTAAATTACGTGGAGGAGCAGAAACAAAGACCTAGGATGACCTCACATTATTAAAACACATGTGAGAGACAAAAACGTCAACTCAAAACTACCGAGTTAAGTGAAAAGGCGCTTCCTGCAGCTTTTCCTGCCACAGCCAGCTGCGGCTCACCTGACCCCCCAGCTCCAGCAGCCGTGGGCTGACCTGGAAGTTCAGCTCGGGCCGCAAGGGCCTGTGCGGTCGGCGCTGACCCTCGAGAGAAGCCCCTCCCGGGGGTCAGTCCACGCCCTGCACAAATCCTGAATAAAGCGTCAGCAGCCGCCTTGTGATCTTTGAGAATTTTCACGAGGTTTACTCTATTTGCACAAAAGCCACCGTTTTGAAGTCACACCACTGGCACCCTGGCTCACGGGCAGGGCGTCGCCCTCACACGCCACCTGCATCTTGTCACCTTCCCAGGGGGACCCTCAGGGCCCCGCCGCACCTCAGGCTGCGCCCCCCACCCTGCCTCTCACTGTGCCTCTGAGCGCCACACAGCCAAAGTACCTGTGACCCAACACCCGGGGCCTGGTGCCCACAGGACGGGGGGCGGCCCAGACTGGCCCCCCACTCAGCTGATGCAACACCCCCAGGCCAGTTCTCTGCCCACCGTGGTTTCTGCCCGAGGGGGAGGAGACACAGGGGGTCTGTGCACCTGAGAGGAGGCACGTGCCTTCACCCAGGCTGAGCCCAGCGCCCAGGGGCGCTGCCCAAAGGGTGAACTACAGGGTGGACTTCATCCAGGGTGCAGCCGGGCTCTGGGGTGGGGCCACCAGATGCAACGGACGTGCCGCTCTGCTGGGGAGGGTGATGCGGGAGGAGGGGGTACAAGGGGGCCTCTTCTGTTTTTTAATGTAACATTTTTTGTGATCTGGGTATCTTTAAAAAAATGACAATTAAAAGATATATAAATAAATACAATTTTAAGAAGTGTGACAGCCGCGCTGACAGGGTACCGTCCGCAGCGCCCCTTACCTAAGCTCTGTGTGGTCCAGGTGGCATAAAACCCTCTGTGCTGCACCGAGCTGTCGGAGTTGAAGTCCACCACCAGCTGGCTGGACCCCGACTGGACCGTCTCGGGGTTTGAGTCCCCGCAGTAGTGCCCGATGACGGGCGACCCCGGGGAGCCGCCGTTCCTGACCGTGACCGAGTCCCAAGCACAGACCGTGTGGGGCTCGAGGTTGAAGTCTGTGAACGTGAGCTGCAGCAGGAGACACGAGCAACGACGCCCGGCTGCAGGCGCGCCGTCCACCTGGCCCTTTATGGATGCTTCACTTTATATATCTTTATTCCTGCCCCTTACTTAATCCCCTCCTGCCCTGCCCGGTTTCTCCTCATTTGAGGTTCTTTTGGAAGTTTTGAGGTGGGACCTTTCTCCAGGAACAGGAGAGCCGCGTGGACTCAACGCCTTGCGGTCCCCGGGCTGGATGGGAAGCGCATCCGCTGGGCCCATGGCTTTCCTGGGGGGATTTCCTCCAATCCGTGGCACCTCTGGGCTGGGACACAAGACTTCAGCCCCCCCTAACTGCAGCCTAGGAGGCCCCCACATTCTAACGAGGGGACTCTGGAGAACACAATGTGCAGACTGGGCCTGCTCCGGGCATGCCTTACGGCGAGAACACCATGTGCCTGGGTGGTGCGGGGCCCACGGCCTCAGGACTCACAGTGATGGTGTGGCCAGCAGGGGCTTCCAGCAGCCATGAGCAGTGGGCCAGGCTATCGTAAGGGGCCGGGTAGTTGGGGCTCGTGATAGCACCGCTCTCACCCCTCTGGATTCCGCCACAACCTGAAATCAGATTTTCAACACTCTGAATGAGGCAGAAGGAGAGATGCCTGCAAAGCCAAAGGAAGCATCCAAAAAGTAAAGGAAAACAGAAATAGAATTGGATAAAAGTCAAGGGAAACTGGAAGAAAGATTAGAATAGAAATCATACCAAGTCCACAAGGGAAGACAGGCTCCGTTTCAGTGCAAAGGAGGATGCTCTGCCATAAGTGGGAAGAATTGGGGTGCTTCTAACTGACAGTAACTACACTGAGGATGCAGGGAAGGACACCAGCAGGGGAAGCGGATGCACGCTGGAGGATCAAAGCCAGCCCTGCCCTAGAGACGCCGCCGCGTCTCGCTAAGCAGTGCCGTTATCTGTAAGTCAGCTTTCAAACCGCACATTCGCACAGCGAGGTAACTAACTGGTAAGTTTCTCAAGCAGTTTCACCTGCGGCGCAGCACAAAATGCTTTTCTTTCAATCTGATAAATAAGAATCAACAGGCACGATGGTGGAGTGGGTGCTACCAACCGACCTCATGCCCTCCACCAATCAACCAAGCAACATTAGATAAAACTGTAACCAGAGCCAGGCTCAGCGGGAAGAACAGGGGGTCCTCAAATTCCATAAGCTGGCAGCGACCTCGACTCAGAGGAGCAACCTCAGGCTGAAGGTGTGTGGTTGGAGAAGACACTGCGTCACCGTGTGTGCCCCGGGGCTGGGGTCTGGGGTTCTAGAGACCAGAAGGGTGAAAAGACATGGCCCTGGACCCTCCGGAGGGCAGGGCAGGAATCTACTGGCCTGTCGTGGCCGGCAGGAGGGACCACAGTGCTCTCACCTGCCAGGAAGCAGCGAGGAACGGTGCTGAAGTGTCAGATGCAAACTGATGTCACATAAGCCCACATAAAACATTGGCAAACAAAGTCGATTAACACATACAAAACACACGTCATGTTAACACACCCCATTAACACATTAAAGTAGGAAAAAAAAATAGGATCATCTCAATAGAGGCAGAGAAATCATTTAATAAAATCCAACACCCATTTATAATTTTTAAAAAAACTTTTTGTGGGGAAGCGGATGTGGCTCAACTGATAGAGCATCTGCCTACTACATGGGAAACCCAGGGTCTCCTGACCCGTGTGGAGCTGGCCCATGTGCAGTGCTGCCACACGCGAAGAGTGCCATGCCATGCAGGGGTGTCCCCTGCATAGGGGAGCCCCACGTGCAAGGAGTGCGCCCTACAAGGAGAGCCACCCAGCATGAAAAAACTGCAACCTACCCAGGAGTGGTGCCGCACACATGGAGAGCTGATGCAGCAAAATGACGCAACAAAAAGAGACACAAATTCCCGGTGCTGCTGACAAGAATGCAAGTGGACACAAAAGAACACACAGCAAATGGACACAAGAGAGCAGATAAATGGGCGGGGGGGGAGACATAAATAAAATAAATCTTTAAAAAGAAAACTTTTTGTGTATGAAAAATCAAGGGGACTCTCTTGAATCTGATAAAGGGTATTTACTGAAAACCTAAGAACAATCAATATACGTGACAATGAAATGCCATAGACATTTTCATTAAGGTCAGGACAACATGCAGTCAGTCCTTCTGGCGGACCTAGCCCACGAATAAGACATGTAAAAGAATGAAGTGTTGAGACAAAGGAGAGAAAGCACACTCGCTGGCAGAAACTAGTACTGTCCTCAGAGAAAAAGCAGAGAGTCTGCAGACAAAGAAGGAGAGCCTGTCAGATGTCTCTGAACTGAGATCAACATACACATACAAAAAAAGAAGTCCCCAGCCAGCAGCAACGACCAATCAGAAAATGTAATTTAGAAAATCTTATTGACATTGGTTACAAAACTAATAGCAATCTAGAAATAAATCTAACAAAGTGTAGTCTTGATGGAAGAAGTTATAAACGTTGAGATTTTAACCTCGTTATTTCTATTTAAGTATAAAGGTTTCTACCTCTTACCTGCCCACCTGTTTACTCGTATGACTCACCTGTGAAGGAGTAGTCGGCGCTGAATCCAACGTGCTCGACGTGCTCGTTGGTGACAAGGTGGATCCACACCTGAGGGTACGGGATGACCAGTGGCATTGCAGGCAGCGAGTGTCCACAAAGTCTCCATATCAGAGGCCCGTCGGCGTTCCCTGGACACAACGTTCACGTCACTTTTGAGAATTATATTCAGCGCATTCAGGAGGAATACACGACGACACACAATGCACCCCTCAGCACACGTGTCGAGTTTGATTTAGCTGCAGGCGGTTCACAGGATCCTCTCTGCTTTTGTCAGCTACAGAGGAAGGTGTCCCTCCCGCAGGTAACAGGTGACTCTGAGCCTCTCTCTAATCAAGGAGCCACCACGTTCACAGCTCAGCACAGCTCATCAGAGGGAGAGCTTGAAACAATCAACATTAGCACGTACCATCTTCAGGCAATAAGAGGCATAACACCCAAAGTGACAAAACACGTCACCAAGGAAAAGCAAGCATGACTTAGCCTTTTAAAGATGTCTTCATGCTCCCACCAGGCCTGAGCTCTGGGGCCGAGCATGTGTATGAACCGCTTGGCACAGGGTTAGCCCTTGAAGGTGCCTGGGTCCCACCTGCTCTCTGCTGACGGATGGGCGGAGCTGCGACGGGGACCCTAAGGCTGCGTTTGGCAGGAGGGACTTGGGAGGCAGCCGTTCTGCTCCATTCTGAGGGTCTGTCCGAGGCCAGGCGCAGGTGGGGGGTTACAGAATAGAGCCACCCGGGGAACTACACAACGTCCACTTTCCTCCCAGCCTGCTCTGGACTCATCCACCTCAGAAAGCTGCCGGGTTCCCCTGCGGCCTGCTGGACTCAGGGAGCCCGGCCTGGCCACCACCTGCTTCTGGAAGCTCTGCCATCCACATTCTCAAAGGGAGGCGGCGTTGCCACGGTAACTACACCAGCTTCCGCCACTCCCAACTTCCTTGTCTGTAACCTGGGGGATGAGTGGGGGTCTGGGGTCTCGGGTAGTACAGATGATCTGCAATGGCATTTCCCCGTATTTGCTTAATTACAGGGAAAAGAGCGTCAGGCCCTGATGCAGGCACCTGACGGCAAACAATGCGCTGCACGAAGGAGAGGGCAAAGCTGGTGCCTTTCCGTGAATTCCTAAAAGGGTCACGTTCACCAAGTGCACCCCCATCCTGTCCGACCAGGTTAACCAAGAAGAACGTTCCCCAAAGAGCCGCCACGTGCTTCTCCAACTGGGATACTGCGAGCCCCAGCTGACTTCGAGGTCTAAGCAGAATTCCCGGCCTCCCTTGGGACCTGCCCACGCGGGAAACCAGGGGCCGCTCTGGCCACGCAAGGCCGCAGGCTCCTGGGCAGGGGTCGTGAGAGGAGGGCTGAAGCAGACCCCAGGCTCACCGAAGCAGGAGCCTGACTCGGGGAGCCTCTCGAGGGTGCCAGCGTGATCCCGGCCCCTCCCGCGCTGTGCACAGGCGCGCTTCTGCAGCGCCACCTGGCTGCCCGTGTGCAGGGCCCTGTCCACACACACGGGGTTCCTTCATTGCTGGGGTCTCCAGTCATAAGGAGAGTACTGAGGCAAGCTGGGGCGCCCCTCCACTAACTCACCCCCTCGAAACTCCAGGACGTCAAACTGGCAGTCCTGGTGGCTTTCCAGGTGGAAATCGTGGAAGCGAAGGAAAATGGACGAGTTCTCCTGGTTGGCGTTGCTGAGCATCCACTCGCAGTTGAGGTTCCGCGAGTAATTCCCAACTCCATCGTAGCCAGGAGAAGTGAAGTTTCCCTCCGGGGGTCCCGCGAGGGTCCCGCCACACACTAGGAGACAGAAGGGACCACGGCACGTGGGAGGCAGCCCCGCGCCCTCGGGCTCGGGGGACGTTCTAGAAAGCCTCTGCCAGCCGTACATCCTCGGCGTCGCTAAGGGCCAAGCACGGGTGGCAGGGTGGGCTCTGCTTTTCGGAGCCCTGAGAACGCTCTAGACGGACGGGTGAGGAAGCATGCTGTGACTGCATGGGGTGCTGACTGTGCGCTATGGGTGGGTGTGGCTGTGGGAATAAAGCCTGTAAAAGGCAGCGGAGGAGGTGGTAAGATTTGTGGGAAGATGGAGACCGCGGTGGGCAGGGGGCGCCCAGCACCGCCGCTCTGACCCCTCCTCAGTGACACCAGCGTTGCAGCGCGGCGCCCCCTGCCCACCACGGGCGTGGCCTGGGCATGGAGGGAAGCCACAGACCCCGCGGCTGTGCAGCAAGGCCTCCAAACAGGGCCCCTGGGGACCCCCGAGTGCACTGGCTGCAGGTGCCCGTGGCTTCGGATGAGCCGTCTTCCCCTGGGCTGGAGCGCAGCTGCCTCAGAGGCCAAGAACATGAGAGCAAGCGGCTCTGCCAGTGACGAGGGAATGTCCCCGTATCAAGAGCATAACCTAAAATCTTGTATTTTTAATATTCGGTTCCCCAATCGCTAAACTTCAAAATCCTTAAATAATAGCACTAACCCCCAAAGTAGAGGGATATGTACAAGCAGAGGCCACATCTATCATAACTTTAAAATACTCTCTATCGAATGCAAATGTCTCCCTGTTAATATTCACTGGAAATAAGTACACAGATGGATGATGAGTGCAATGAAATCTGTTCTCTCCTGGAGGAAACTGGCACCTCTCTGGGGTAAGCTGTCCTCTGAGAGGCAGCCCATCTCTCCCAGCCCCAAAGAGCAGCAGGCGCTGTGGAGTGCCAGCCGGGTGGCGGCACTGCCTGCAGTTGAGCTAGAAGTTCCTCTACCACGTGTTTTTCAAGTCTTTAACTCACAATAGTGTTTTCTCTGTCAAAGACAGAGAACTGTTCTATCTGGATGTGCCTCTGTCCTCCGTGGAAGGCCCCAGGTGTGCCCAGGTGTGCCCAGGTGTGTGTCCCATCACGAAGGGAAGGAGACGGCCCAGCCACCGTGGGCAGGTGGGCCTGCCGGGCATCCCGTTGGACAAGGGCTGACAACGTCCTGTTACCTGCGTCTTCACTGGACCCGTAGGAAGCAGAGAAGCCCCCGTACGGCCTGGACCCATCGGTGAAGTAGGTGACTCTCATGGTATTTCCTGAAGATTCTACCTGGTGGCTTACGTTGGCGCTGCTGCACAGCGTCACCAGCTGGGGTGAGTTGGCCCTGATGCCGTTGAACACCTGGAGGAAACGTTCGCCTTCAGCCATGCGGGCGGTGTCTCCCCAGCCTGGTCCCCCTGGGGTCCCTGGACCCCGAGAGCGCCCTGGCGGCACAGCCCCCCAGGGCTGCGGGCTGCACGGCCCCCGGAGTGCACCGCTGTTCAGGGCTGTCCCAGGAGGTGTGCGTTGCCGCAACGCCCTCCTGCCGTGTGGCAGCAGTGGGAACCCTGCGCCCCGCGCCTGTCTGGGGACCGTCTTGGCGCTACGCTCTCGTCTTGGAGTTCGGCGTCCGGTGTCCTCACCAGGCCTGGGCCTCTGACCTTTAGAAAGAGCCCCACACGCTGCTCCCGGAGGAGGACCTTGAAAGTCGTTTAAAATTAATCTCACTGTAAATGTCGTTGTTCTTTCCTCATTACTTATGGGCTCAAAACTTCAGTTTTCTTACTAATCTGAACATTGAGTATTGTACTCCAAATTATTAAATAATAATTCTAGTTGTCCACAGTTATAATAATGAGCAAAGCATTCTTCCGTTACCGAACAAAACCAAAGTGTCCACATTCTAAAAATCCAGAAGTAACTTAACAATGATTGATTGATGATCTTCCTGTTTCTAAGAGGGTCTCAAATGGCTCACACTTAGAAATAATCCCCAGGCCACGTCACAGAGCGCCATCAGAAGGGCCCTGGGGTAGTGACCGTGTCCAGGAAGGCAGCTCTGTGGGGCTTCTCCTTCAAAGAGCCCCCGTCTGGCCGCCCAGACACTTACCCTGTTTTCCAAATTAAGACACTGGAGCACAGCTTATGCAGGTCGCCCAAGTTCAAAGAGCTAGTGTCCCAGAGCTGGAATTTAGCCCAGCCCTCCAGTTCCAAACCATAAACAAGCATGAGGGAACACGACACGACAGACAGCTCAATCATCTGGAAACCAGGGTGGGTCACACATTCCCAGAATCAAAAGGGAGCACCTGAAACCAGGAGGCTGACAAGCATGTCGGAAGGTGGGATCGGGGGCCCTGCCCTGGGCTGATCAAAGGTTTATTTTTGGTTGGCTTTGGCTTGGTTCTGACAAGTTCTCAGTAAACAGAGGACAAATATCCTGGTTTGGAGCAGAGTTTACAGGAAACAAAACTGACCTTGGACCTATAAAAATATAATTCAGAGAAGAAGATTGTGGACATCACATTCAAGATTCAAATTCAGAAAAAGAAATGAAATCTGAAAGCAATTTGTTCCTGGAGTTGTTGCCTCCCCAGGAGAAAAGACCTGTGGACATGACCGTGTAGGTTCCCCCAAGGGGTCTGAGCCCGTCACCCTCATGAAGGCCACGCTGACAAGCCCGGGTCAGCCGTTCTCCAGCACAGGTGCCCACCCAGGGCTTGTGAGACCCCAGGGGAGGTCGACGTAAAGGCTGAGACCGGAGTAGGTAAGGAGGAGCAGGAAGGAAACTGACCAAGAAGAAGCAACGTGAGCGTCGAAACCATGATTAGTATGTTCAAAGATACAAACAAGCTATTCTGTCCACAAAACATGAACACAAGTCTCTATGGATGGAACATTTGGAGTATAAGAAAGAGCTCTTGGAAAGTAAAATAAAATAGAATGCCTGAGAAGGGAGTAGATGTGGCTCAAGCAGTTGGGCGCCCACCTCCCACACGGGAGGTCCTGGGTTCAGTTCCTGGTGCCTCCTAAAGAAGACGAGCAGACGCTGCACCCAGCAGATGCCACAGCCAGCAGCGGATCTGGCTCAGGTGCTGGGCACTTGCCTCCCAAGTGGGAGGTCCCAGGTTGGTTCCTGGAGCCTCCTAGAGAAGGCAGGCACAGAGAGCCGACAACGATCCAGCAGACGAGGGAGCCATCTCGTGGAGGGAATAATAAATAAATGAGTAAATAAGTCTTCAAAAATTATAAGAGAAAAGATCAGAAGATAAAACTGAAATCACTTAGAGTTAAAAGAAAAACACGAAGAGCTAAAAGATAGAGTTTGAAGGTACAGAACTTCTAATGTTTAAACGAAAGGAATTTCAGAAGAGGAAGATATGTCAAAAAAATAATAGAATAAAACATCAGATCTTAAGTATGTGACATTCCCAGTTGAAGAGACCAAATTGAGCATCTAGGGCAACAGATGACAATAGACCAAAAAAAGGCACATCTTTGTGACATTTTAGACTATGGGTGAAAAAGACAATCCTAAGTCTAGAGCGAGGCAAAGTGCCATGTACAAAATGCAAAGCAGAAGGAATTGGACTGGAAATGGCAACTCGGACCTAAGAAAATAAACCATGTCTTCAAAGTTCAGAGGCATAATGCTTTCATCTTAGACCTTTATACCCATCCAAAATACCAACCAAGAATGAGGGTAAAACAAGGATAACTCCAGGACAGCATTTTCTCAAGAAACGTCTCACCCCTGCCGCTTTCTAAGGTGCTACAAGAGCTTATTCCTCACCAAAAAGAAAAACTAACTGAGCGAGGGCAGTGCCAGGAGAGGAATGAAAGGACTTCCAAAGCTGTGGGATGGCGGCTGGCTTCAGGCTAGGAGCCGATGCCAGGGCTCCAGAAAGGGTTTGAACGGAGAAAGGGGGCTGACGGGGTATACTGGGTGATGTAAGTGGGACTGCACACGTTGGTGGATGAAGCGTAGAAGCATGAGTGATTAACAAAGAAAACCAAGAAAATGTGAAATGACAGACTATTTCTTAGAAAAACAAAAGCAAATACATAGTTCACTAGTTGGCTTAGTTGTGAATGATATTTATATAATTGCAGTGATGTAAACAACGGATAACAGTTTAAACAAAATCTGTGACTTGAGTGTCTTGGGAGGAAGTTGGAGGGGATAAATCATCTGCTGTAGGGGATGTCAGTAGATAACGCCTGAGGCTGAAAAATCAAGCCTGAGAAGAATATCAGAGGAAACAGCTGGAGGAGTTGGCGGCACACCTGCTAAGACACAGCAAGGATGGGGCAGGCGGCACACCTGCTAAGACACAGCAAGGATGGGGCAGGCGGCACACCTGCTAGACAGGCAAGGATGGGACGGCAGGCGAGGATGGGACGGCAGGCGAGGATGGGACGGCAGGCCGCACACCTGCCAGCCACCCGTGGGGCCGCTGAGGGCCCCAGTGCAGCATGAGAGCAAGGAGTCCGACCTAACGCCAGGACTCCCAGCCCCGGCGACCAGGAGGTGGAACCGTTTTCCCTGCTCGCTGCAGAGCGAGCTGGGGGAGACGCTAGTCACCTGCAGTCCCTGGGCACGCGCAGGCAGGGGAGCGCCCCAGCGAGCTGCGCTGTACCATGGGCTCCACTTTACCTCCCGGCTGGGGCTGGCCTGGGGTGCAGGGCCCCCAGGGGAGGACCCCGTCAGGCGGGAGGCCCCTGGCCAGCTGGAGCAGTGCAGGGCTGGCCCGGCTGCTCACCGCGTCGCCCGAGGGCGTTGCTGCGCCTGCCGATCCGCCCAGGCACCTTCCGCCGTGGGCTTAGGGACGTGGTGCCCCCGCAATCCAGAATATCTGCTTGAAATTTTTTGTCCTTCCCTTGATACCAAAACCGCCCGACCTCTTTCTTTTCCTTTCATGGGGTGTCTACAGAACCTTATTGTAAAATCGAGGTTAAGTATTGGGTCGCAGGCAACATTAGACAACACTACACATCTACTCCATGCAGTTTGGAGTTTCTAAACTTTTTCTGTGTCATCTGCTGGCCTTCGCGTGGCATCTGTGGCTTGCAGAACTCCCCTAAATTCCAATTTAATTTCTTATGCCCACCGTGATGTTTCGAACCCAGGATGGGGAAAGTCATGGTGTGGAGGGGAAATGGCCCTCTCACTGGCCATGGCCCTGGAAGCTGACGGCTGTTGGAGAGGGGCTGGGCAGCGCCCCCCCGACTCGCGTGCTGGCGCTTACCGTCATGCGCTCCTCGTCGCAGGCCGGGCGGGCGTCCAGCCGCAGGTGGGTGAAGGTCAGGCGGACCCTCCTTCCTTCCTGCACCGTGACCCTCCACTCGCAGGCCCGGCTGTGGGGGTTCGGGTTCGGGTAGTTGGGGGAGGCGAACGTCCCCTCGGGGCCCTGGAGATCCCCGCCACACGCTGAAAGGGAAGGAGAGTCACAAGAGGGTCCACCCAGGCCTGCCCCGCTGCGGGGAGGCTCTGAGATTAGTGCTCATTTACATCCCGTCTCCCCGGCCAGCGTCCCCACACCCGAGGATGCTCGGGGCACACTTGTGTCTGCTCTCGGGGAGCAGCCCGTTTGACATCACGGCGATCTACGCAGCAGTGCAGGCCCCCGGGGTGGAGGGGAAGCCGGCAACAGGGCTGGCAGCTAGTCCCCCGCAACGGGGCGCCGCCCTGGCACTCGCCAGGGCAGTGGGAGCCCGCGGCCAGCTCCGGGGCAGTGAGGGCCCGTGGCACTCCAGGGCAGTGGGGGCCCGTGGCCGGCTCCAGGGCAGTGGGGGCCCATGGCTGGCTCCAGGGTGCTCAGCCGCGGTCCTGCAGCAGGTTCCCCCTTAAGGCTGGCCTGCGAGTCAAGGAGCAGGGCGTGCGTGCCCCGAGCCCTGGCAGGACCCCAGGGCCCCGCGAGCGAGCCAGCCTTGACTCACCTTCAAGGCTGGATTCAAAGTGCAGCCTGAAGCCCGCGGCAGTCATGGAGCCGTCGGTGACAAACCTGACGAGGGCCGTGTTGCCAGAGGTGTCCACGCGGGGAGGGACAGCGCTGCCACAGAACCTGCCCAGCACACCGCCTGCGGGGGGCGCACAGTCCTCAGTGGCTCGGTTGCTCACCCCCGGAGACGGGCTCGTCAGGGGGGCAGGACGGGGGACAGCCTCACACCCGGCCTGCCCGCAAGCCCAGGGCACAGTGGCTGGAGCCAGGATGGGTCCTCCCCCACTCAGGACGGGGTCCTCCCCCCAGGCAGGGACGTGCTGCCCGCTCCATTGGAGCCTCCGGCCGCCTTGGACCAGCCCTGCTGGACCTCAGGGGTCGGGGCGCGTGTAGGTGGACCCCACCGGCGTGGCGCTTACCAGGGCCGCCCTGCTCGCGGATCTCCATGAAGTCCTTCTCACAGCCTGGGGAGTCCTGCAGCTGGAAGTCGTCGAAGTGGATGGCGAGGTAGTGCCCGGCCAGGCCCTGGAGGTGCCACTCGCAGAGCAGGTCGTCCCCGTAGGGCTGCGCGGGGTGGCCCACGCTCTCCACCATGCCGCTCCGGCCCGTCACTCTGCCCCCGCACGCGGCTGCAGGGAGCGGTGGGTTAGAGCCCGCTCCGAGCCATCGCCAGGCGCCATGGTGCGGGAACCAAGTTCCAGAAACCCCGGGAAGGCTCTGCCAGTGCTCCCCGGACCTGAGATTTACCCATGATGGGAGAGCAACGCTCCTGAGCCCCGTGGGAAATGTGCGGGGCCTGGCCTGGGGCCGGTGGAGAGGGCAGGCAGGGAGACAGGGAGGTGGGCGGGGAGGCAGGAGGGGAGGTGGGGGGGGGAGGGAAGATGGGAGGGGAGGCAGGCGGGGAGGCTGGGGCAGGGGGAGGCAGGTGGGGAGGCTGGGGGGGAAGACTGGGGTGGGGAGGGAGGCAGACTCCATCCCGAGGCCAGAGCGAGGGCGGCAGGCCCTGACGAGCCCCAGGAGGGGCTCCCTGAACAGGGGCCGCGCTGGGCGGGAAACGCTGAGGCTGGCGAGGCTGCCGCTCCTGCTCCAAGTGCCACCGTTTCCCGCAGTGACCGGTACCTTGGGGTCATGGAAGTTACTATCGAGTGCTGTGTGACAACAACACTGTCATACACACAACGACGCACCATGTGCCTCCAGACACACAACCACCATGGTGTTGGGAATGGCACAGTTAGGCTCTCCCCGTTTTTGTCGTAAATAAATTTGATCAGTGCCCAAGTCAGCCCTCCGGGACACGAGCTTCTGCGCCTGCGTGAACACACGGCAGTGGCTCGTCGGTGTGCGTGCTCAGTGCTCGCTCTAGAACAAACACTGGCAAACAGAGCTGCTTCTCCAGGGCTGGGCCTGTCCCCAGAGACTCAGAGGAAAGGGCTCTGTTATTCTACTAACAAGAAAAAATACAAAATACCCAAGTTCATAAAAAGTGTTTTCAATATGAAAATCAAAGTAAAAATTGAAAGTGATAAATGACTGTGGTTTCAGACCTTATTTGCCCATTTCTAGCGTGGACAGAGAGAACGACTTCTTTAAAACAAAAGGTGTGAGGCAAACGTGATAACCACTACACTGCGGACCGAAAGCAGGAGGATTGCATCCAGCATCCATGGGGAATCTAAGCCCCCTCTTGATATAGATGTGGAATGGACACAGTCATTCCAGGGTCCACAGGATGGAGGAATAGGGTATGGATTAGAGTGGACTTACTGATACTCTATTCATGAACTATAATGATTAGTAATTGAAGAAAATGTGGCATTGGTGTGGAGAAGGTGGCTATGGTGGCTGCTGGGGGTAGGGAGTGGGAGGAAGAGATGTGATGTGGGGGCATTTTCGGGGGTTGGAGTTGTCCTGGGTGGTGCTGCAGGGACAGTTACTGGACATTGTATGTCCTCCCATGGCCCACTGGGTGGAATGTGGGAGAGTGTGGGCTCTGGTGTGGACCACTGACCATGAGGTGCAGCAGTGCTCAGAGATGTAGTCACCAAGTGCAAGGAATGTCTCAGGATGATGGAGGAGGTTGTTGCTGTGGAGGGAGGAGTGGGGTGAGCGGGGTGGGGGGTATATGGGGACCTCATATTTTTTTAATGTAACATGAAAAAAAATAAATTTAAAAATATTTAAAAAAATAAAACAAGGGGTGATTTTCAGTGGCCTCTAGGCCCGCTGTCCCGACTCCCCGGGCGTGGGGAAGGCGCGTTACCTATGGAGCACTTGGCCTTGAACCCAGCCTGCGTGGAGCTGTTCCCGGTCCGGAACCTCAGGCGCAGGGACTCCTGTGAGGACAGCCGGCTGCCGGGCACCGATGCCCCACAGAGCCGGGACAGCACGGGCGCGTCCGCGTCGGCTCCGTCCCGCAGCTCGAGGTAGTTGGAGGTACAGCTACAGGGGAAACAACCCATGTATCTTACAAGGCCAAGGGCTCAAACCTTGGCAATTAAGTCACCGTTTCTGCTGCACGAGACACTGACAGCGTCGCTCTGGTGGGTTTGTCTCATTGGAAGGCTGCGTAATATTTTTTTTCTAAAGGTAACAGACTTCCAGTTATTAGCTCAAAAAGACAGGTTTCACGTGTACCACTGTGAAGAATATTCACTTACCTTCCATATTCTGTATTCACTTTACAAATACAAAAGTCATTCTCAAATGAACCCCCACCCAGGAAAGTAAAAAACGCGAGTTCTTGGTTTGCCTTGACGATTTGATACAGGTCACCCTGCACAGGTGATCTCCAGGCTCACGGGGAATCTCAGATGGGGTCCCCTTGTGTCCAGAAAAGAGGACGTCGTTACCCAATATTCTGGAGAAAATCAATAGCCCGTGAGTGCTGGGAGGAACCGCTCCTGGATCCAGGTTTTGCCCATACTCGTGGAAGCGCGCACACGCTCGCTAGAGGCAGGGCCTGGCTTTTCAGGGGACGTGATTATCCTTTGCATCCGACACGGGCGAGCCCTCTACAGCCTGTGGCCCCCGAGGGACTCTGGTTGAGGAGAGCTGGGGAGGCTGCCCGGGACTCGCCGTCCTGTGAGTGTGGACACACAAACGCCCACCTGGCAAGCCAACGCTTTGTCATTTGTGAGCTGAGTGTGGGCTTGGCAAGTCCGGGCTTGTCCGGCAGGACGCGCCTCCCTGGGGGAGGAAGGACGATGCCCGACAGGGGAGGCTGACAGCGAGGAACTCGAGCGTGCAGAGGAGAAAAACCAAGTGGGCGCGACCTACTTGGGTGTGGCTTCGATGCTGAATTGGTCTTCAAACTGCAGCCGCACGAGCCTCCCGGGCGGGGCGGACACAACCCACGTGCAGTCGGCGTGCTGGGGGTAGCGCGCTGGGTGGTTGGGGGAGGTGATGTACCCCGCCGCCTCCGCGTCGTGCAGGTAGAGGTTGCCCCCGCAGGCTGCCAGGAAGCACAGGCACGTCGGCGACGGCGAGGTGGAGGAAGGCGCCACCCACCCTGCCAGCGCCCATTTCCCTCCGTCTCGGGCCCCTCGTGTGCTCTGAAGCAAATCAGCTCTGAATCTGCTCGGGAGGGAGTTGCCAGGCCTGTCACTCTTCTGCTTGCAAAGCCGTGCCCTCCTCACTGGAGATGCCCCTCCCTAGCGCCACAGGGCGCCCTGGCACGCCGAGGGGGACACGCGCCCATGCCAGCGGCTACGACGTCCCACTAATTGTCCTCTTGGGTCTCAACAGGCAACAGGAAGGAGTGGAATTCACGTGGAGCTGCCCGGCACGTCCGCCGCCAGCACCACCTCCTGAATTCCACCGCTCCCCGGACAACCCTGGGGCTCTGACCCTCGACCTCACACCCTGATGGCGTCACCCTCCTTGCCCGTCTCTCCCTCGGGCTCCCCTGGCGAAACCCCAACTCCACGGCGGGTCCGGCTGCTGACGCCACTGCAGACATGGTCTCCCGCCCCACGCTCCCAGCAGTGGCCCCCTCCGTGGCCCCGTCCCAGCCCAGCGCCGATCCTGAAGAACGTGGAGGAAGCCAGCCTATCCACCAGCGCGAGCCGCCCTGCACCGCAGGGCCGTCCCGCACGGGGCCTCGCTCAGCCAGCCCCTCCTGGCCGCCACCCTCCGCCTGCCACGCCTCCTCCCGCTCTCTCCCCACGTCCAGGCTCGAGGAAACTGCAGCCGCTCAGCATCCTCAGCCCCTCTCGCTCCATCACCCCCACTCCCCGTCAAGGCACACACCCACCCAGGGCCAGCCCGAGACCCTCCGACCCTGCTTTGTGCCCGCGGCACTCGCGGGGTGGCCCTGGCACCCCGGCAGGCCTCCCGCCGCCCTGGGAACCCCGGTCCTCCGTGGGCTCTCCTCCCCGTCCGCAGCGCCTCCGTGCCCAGGGCTTCCCGGGAATTGCGAAGAGCCCAGGAGCACTCGGAGGCCGTTCCTCTCCTCCCCCAGGCGCCCCGATTAGCACCCTCCGTCCTCATGCCTGAAGTTACAGCCTGCCAAGGACCCCTACCCACAACCCGTCCACCCTCCTCTGACCTGCACGCTCAGCTCCCAGCCGCCGTCGAGACCCGGAGACCATGGCAACGGGGAGCGTCCACTGCCCGCCCCCCCCCCGCTCCTCTCCAGGGCCCAGTGCGAGCGGAGGACCCAGCACCCACTCCCACCCACTTCCAGGGCCCTGTGACGGCACCCCCCACCCGCTCCCACCCACCCACTTCCAGGACCCGGTATCAGCACCCACCACTGCTCCCACCACACACTCCTCCTACGCCCACCACTTTAGTTTTCTCCTTGGAGCTCTGTGGCCCGTGGCAGAGTGTGTATTTTGTTATTTGTTAAACGAGTCAGGAGACGCACTCGAGCTCCATGAGGGCACTGGCTGCGCTGTGCCTGCTCTGCCCCGACCAGAACGGAAGCTGACGTGGAGATTCCAGGCAGCGTTCGCGGAAGGGGCCACACCACAGCCACAAGCCTGGGCCACCCCCTCCCCCCCACTCACTGCCTCCACACACGTGCTCCTCCATGCTCTCACCGAGGCTGCCTCCACGCGTGTGCTCCTCTACACTCTCACCAAGGCTGCCTCCACGCGTGTGCTTCTCCACACTCTCACCAAGGCTGCCTCCACACGCATGTGCTCCTCTACACTCTCCCTGTGGCTGCCTCCACGCGTGTGCTCCTCTACACTCTCCCTGTGGCTGCCCCCACATGCATGTGCTCCTCTACACTCTCCCTGTGGCTGCCTCCACGCGTGTGCTCCTCTACACTCTCACTGTGGCTGCCTCCACGCGTGTGCTCCTCTACACTCTCACTGTGGCTGCCTCCACACGCATGTGCTCCTCTACACTCTCCCTGTGGCTGCCTCCACGCGTGTGCTCCTCTACACTCTCCCTGTGGCTGCCTCCACACGCATGTGCTCCTCTACACTCTCACCAAGGCTGCCTCCACGCGTGTGCTTCTCCAGGCTCTCACCAAGGCTGCCTCCACGCGCGTGTGCTCCTCTACACTCTCACTGTGGCTGCCTCCATGTGCGTGTGCTCCTCTACATCTCCCTGTGGCTGCCTCCACGCGTGTGCTCCTCTACACTCTCACTGTGGCTGCCTCCACGCGTGTGCTCCTCTACACTCCCACCATGGCTGCCTCCACGCGTGTGCTCCTCTATGTTCCCACCGTGGCTGCCTCCACACGCGTGTGCTCCTCTACACTCTCCCTGTGGCTGCCTCCACGCGTGTGCTCCTCTACACTCCCACCATGGCTGCCTCCACAAGCGTGTGCTCCTCTATGCTCCCGCCGTGGCTGCCTCCACACGCGTGTGCTCCTCCATGCTCTCACCGTGGCTGCCTCCACACGCGTGTGCTCCTCCATGCTCTCACCGAGGCTGCCTCCACACGCATGTGCTCCTCTACACTCTCACCGAGGCTGCCTCCACGCGTGTGCTCCTCTACACTCTCACTGTGGCTGCCTCCAAGCGTGTGCTCCTCCACACTCTCACCAAGGCTGCCTCCATGTGCGTGTGCTCCTCTACACTCTCACTGTGGCTGCCTCCACGCGTGTGCTCCTCTACATCTCCCTGTGGCTGCCTCCACGCGTGTGCTCCTCTACACTCTCCCTGTGGCTGCCTCCACGCGTGTGCTCCTCTACACTCCCACCATGGCTGCCTCCACACGCGTGTGCTCCTCCATGCTCTCACCGTGGCTGCCTCCACACGCGTGTGCTCCTCCATGCTCTCACCGTGGCTGCCTCCACACGCGTGTGCTCCTCCATGCTCTCACCGTGGCTGCCTCCACACGCATGTGCTCCTCTACACTCTCACTGTGGCTGCCTCCACGCGTGTGCTTCTCTATATTCTCACTGTGGCTGCCTCCACGCGTGTGCTCCTCTATGCTCCCGCCGTGGCTGCCTCCACAAGCGTGTGCTCCTCTATGCTCTTGCCGTGGCTGCCTCCACACGCGTGTGCTCCTCTACGCTCTCGCCGTGGCTGCCTCCACAGGCGTGTGCTCCTTTACGCTCTCACATGGCTGCCTCCACGCACGTGTACTCGTCCACGCTCTCGCCGTGGCTGCCTTGGCCCGGGAACCCTCCTTTCCTCCTTGCCCTCTTTCTTCGGCCTCCTGCCATGGTCTGCACTCACACTTCAGGTCCCGGCCTTCCAGCACACCCCCATTTCCTTCAGGCCAGCACCGCAGGCCTTCTGGCACCCACCATCCTTGCCTGCTTTGCCACATCGCCTCTGTCTGCTCTTCCCCCCAGCAGGAAGAGTGCTCTCGTACCCTGAGCCTGCCTTATCACCTCAACCATGGAGCCGGGTGTGCTGTGTGCTCAGTGTCCACCACCTGCCGGGAGCCCCAAGGCCCGGGGGACCACGCCCTCCCTTCTCTTTGCCAGCCGTCTGCTCCATGGACGCGAGGCCCTGGTGGAAGTCGATGGCTGGCACAGTGTGGGTACTTAATAAACCAACCAATCAGGGTGAGAGCAAAAGCACGTAGCACAGGGACCCAGAAATCCAATCAAACCTACAGAAGGAGTGTTGTGGAGAGATGATGTGAAAGCTGGGTGAACTGGATGGCACCTGTTGTTCCCGGAATGATGGAGGTAAAGGCTGAGAACTGGGAACGGCATTGAAGGGCCATGGCAGGCTGGCGATGGAGTGGGAAAAGTGGGCAGGGTGGAGGGGAAGAAGTGGGCACGGGAAAGGCTGGTGGAGGGGAGGAAGTGGGTCTGGTGGAAAGGCTGGTGGTGGAGAAGCGGGCATGGGAAAGGCTGGTGGAGGGGAAGAAGTGGGCACGGGAAAGGCTGGTGGAGGGGAGGAAGTGGGCATGGGAAAGGCTGGTGGAGGGGAGGAAGTGGGCACGGGAAAGGCTGGTGGAGGGGAGGAAGTGGGCATGGGGAAAGGCTGGTGGAGGGGAGGAAGTGGGTATGGTGGAAAGGCTGGTGGAGGGGAGGAAGTGGGTATGGTGGAAAGGCTGGTGGAGGGGAGGAAGTGGGTATGGTGGAAAGGCTGGTGGAGGGGAGGAAGTGGGCACGGGAAAGGCTGGTGGAGGGGAGGAAGTGGGCACGGGAAAGGCTGGTGGAGGGGAGGAAGTGGGCACGGGAAAGGCTGGTGGAGGGGAGGAAGTGGGCACGGGAAAGGCTGGTGGAGGGGAGGAAGTGGGCACGGGAAAGGCTGGTGGAGGGGAAGAAGTGGGCATGGGGAAAGGCTGGTGGAGGGGAGGAAGTGGGTATGGTGGAAAGGCTGGTGGAGGGGAGGAAGTGGGTATGGTGGAAAGGCTGGTGGAGGGGAGGAAGTGGGCACGGGAAAGGCTGGTGGAGGGGAGGAAGTGGGCACGGGAAAGGCTGGTGGAGGGGAGGAAGTGGGTCTGGTGGAAAGGCTGGTGGTGGAGAAGCGGGCATGGGAAAGGCTGGTGGAGGGGAGGAAGTGGGCACGGGAAAGGCTGGTGGAGGGGAGGAAGTGGGCACAGGAAAGGCTGGTGGAGGGGAGGAAGTGGGCACGGGAAAGGCTGGTGGAGGGGAGGAAGTGGGTCTGGTGGAAAGGCTGGCGGTGGCTGGCGGTGGGGAAGTAGAGTACCAGAATAGGATACCCCCTGTTCTGAAGCTATACTCACTCACTTGTTTATTCAATTAAACCTTACATAAAAATAAACGTTGCAAAATTAAGTCATTGCAGCAGTAAGTATAATTATAAGCAAAGGTACTTAAGTCAAGACCCCTGTGATGAAGTGTAATTAAACGGCTGATCGTAGGGGCTCAGGGTCACCTTAGAGCAGCAGTTACTGACAGCGTCTCACCGCCGCGTGGACCAACGGCTGCCCAGTCCACAGGAGGGCCACGAGCCCCTGGCCTCGGAGGGTCACCGGCTCCGTCACCACACGGGCGTCCCCACCCGTGAAGGGGCCTGGGCACCCCTCGTGCAGGAAGGAAAATGCTTCTCCTGTGACCAGGACCAGCGAGCAGGGGCAGGAAGGGGCGAAAGACTTACCCAAGCTCATGGCCTCGTATCTGAGCCTGAAGCCCTGGCCCCCGCCGCTGTCGCCGGAGATGAACCGGGCAAACATGTGGTTGTCCGAGGTGAAGAGCGTGGACGCCGGCCGGCTGCCGCAGAAGCGGCCGTTGCCTCCGAGGGGCCCCAGGGGCGGGGAGGCCATGTCAGGGCCGTTCCTGAGCTGCAAGGACGAGCCGAGATGCATGGGTCTCCCCGGAGCTCCAGCCCCCCCGGCCGTGGGCGGGAGCGGGCGCCGCGAGGGGCACCTACCGCCAAGTAGTCGCCCTGGCTGCAGGACGGGTCCGCGTTGGGCACCTGGAAGGGCTGCTCGAAGTGCACGGCGACAGTCAGGCCGCTCTGCACCCGCACGTGCCAGGAGCAGTTGAGGTGGGGGGGATAGGCGTCGGGGAAGCCAGGGGACATGAGGAGCCCCCTGTCCACGTGCAGGGAGCCACCGCAACCTTCGCACAGAGACAGGGCGTCAGGGGCAACGGCGTGGCCCGGAGCTGGACGTGCACCCGCCAAGCCCCGCCGGGGTCTGCCACGGAGGTCCGCGGCCAGGGGAAGTCCCCCCGCTTGCCAAGCCGCGTTCCTCCCGAGCAGGTGAGTGGCAGGGGGCCCTGGAGGAAGCACGGCTGTGGGGGGGCCTCCATGTCCAGGGCCATTGGGGAAGGCCACGGAGAGGGACAGCCTGAGCGGAGGGAGGGACAGCCCATGGGGGAAGGCCGATGACCGTGCAAAGGCTCGGCCGGCTGGAGGCCGAGTACAGGTCCCCAAGGCGTGGCTGGGGATGTGCAGCACGGGTAGGCACAGGGAGGCATGGGGAGGCGCAGCATGGGGTCCAGCCTGGAGGGACGTCTGGCCCAGGGGCCGGGGGAGGGTGCAGCAGGGGTGGGAGTGGGGAGCGACCACCGTGGCTGGGTGGTGGTTAGGAGGCAGAGCAGGAGAGGAGCAGAAGGCGCGCCCGATGCCCGGCCTCAACAACTGGGGAGCGCGCCCCCGGCGCAGGGCTGGGAGCGAGTGGGCGGGGAGGGCTCAGCTCTGCTCTTGTTCCGCTGGGAGCTCCTTCCGGGCCTGGTGCTGTGAAGTGTGCATGCCCTACACGCACACGTACAAAACCTGGGCTGTCAAGTGTGTGCACACGTGCATGCAGGAGCCATGAGCTGACGGATGTGCGTGCAGATCTGTGTCTGAGCCACGAGCTGCCACATGTGTGATCATACATGTATGGACCACGAGCTGCCACATGTGTGTAATCACATGGATGGAGCATGAGCTCTCAAGCATGTGTGTATACACATGCATGAAATGGGCTGCTGGGCACATGTCAGCATGTCAGGCGTGCACGTGTGTATGTGCAGGCATGAACCCGCGCTCTCAAGCACGTGTGCACACGCGTGCCAGGCGTGCATGCGGCGTGGAGGCCGAGGAGGAGGGGACACCTCTGTGGAAGGAGGCGTTGAAGCCCGGCCTGGTCACGCTGAAGTCGGAGGTGAAGCGCAGCAGCAGGTGCTCCCCAGTTGAGCGGAGCGGCCCCGGCACCTCCCGGCCGCACAGCACGGCCAGCGGCGGGGCCAGCTCGTTGTCTCCTAGGACCAAGGAAGGCAGGCATCAGCAGGGACCCGGAGCGGCCCCCTGCGCCCAGCTGAGCTGCCCCTGCCCCTGCTTGGCTCCCCAAGGTCCTTCCAAACCCTGGGCCCGTTTTCCAGAGCCAGACTCAAAATCTGAGCCTCCGGCAATGAAGCAAGGACCCCGGCCAGAGGGCCTGGGGCTACAGGTCCTGCACCCGCAGAGAAACACAGGCTGCGCTCTGTCCCGGTCATCCTTAGGATGCAGGCCGCGCTCTGTCCCGGTCATCCTTAGGACGCAGGCCGCACTCGTCCGGGGTCATCCTTAGGATGCAGGCCGCGCTCTGTCCCGGTCATCCTTAGGACGCAGGCCGCACTCGTCCGGGGTCATCCTTAGGATGCAGGCCGCGCTCTGTCCCGGTCATCCTTAGGACGCAGGCCGCACTCGTCCGGGGTCATCCTTAGAGCACAGACCACGCTCTTCCCAGGGTCATCCTTCGGACGCAGGCCGCGCTTGCCCCGGGTCATCCTTAGGGACACAGGCTGCGCTCGTCCAGGGTCATCCTTCGGACACAGGCTGCGCTTCACCCGGTCATCCTTTGGACGCTGGCCGCGCTCATCCCAGATCTGCACTCATTGTTTTGGGTCTTCCCCAAGAGGCGCAGAGATTTCAAAGGACCCTCCTCGCTCGGCCCAGGGCACAGGGCTGCTCTCTGTTTGACTTTTCTTTGCTTGTTCACTGTGTCCGTGCGTGGACTCTTACGAGGGCAAGAGCAGCAACGCAGGGCAGTCTCGGCAGTGTCCGGGGGAAGCAGAAGACAGTGGCCCCTCGAGACCCTTCCCCTTTGCTTCTCGTGGGCATCAGTTTCACTCAAACCAACAGTCCCTGCAGAAGCCACAGGGAGCAGAGGGGTGCAGAGGCCTTGGGACTTGGCGGGGAGCGGGTTTTACCGTAAGGTGGAGAATTACTGTTTCCAGCTATGAAAACAGGAGGAGAGCAGGGGAGAGGAGCAAGGTGCCCTTTTCCACGACTCTTTTGGGCACTGGCCACTATGAAAACGCCCTCGTTACCGACCGCTTTAGAAAGCAAACTCCTTTCCACGTCCGTGCTCACAGGCACAACAGCACCGTTTAAAAGCAGACGCTGGAAGGGCCTCTCCGGAGGGCTGGTGACCCCGGAGATGTCCATGGGTTTTCGATTCAAATTTGTCTGTCGCTCCTTTGGCTTCTGAACCTTCCGCTGTGCGTCTCAGCCCATGCTGTGTGTGGGAACCTGCTCTCCAGTTATAGGTGTCGCGCGTTTTGGAGCTTATGGGATGTCATGACGTCACTTGTCACATGTCACATGCAGCTCATCTCTCAGTGAGACGGGGCAGATCTGCTGACCTCGAGCTCTTTTCTAATCCTCAACCAGGCTGTCTGGACAAACGACCACACTCACCTCTAACCACAGGCACCCCTGAGAGAAGCCATCGGGTTCCAAACCACCTGGGGGAGCGAGCACCCCGATCAGGCGAGCCGCGAGCAGGTTCTGGTTTCCCAGTGCGTGTGAAAGTTACGCTACTCCATGCTGTAGGCTGTCAAGTAGCCTTATGTCTAAAAAGCTTCAGCAATAGCATTACATCTTAAAAAACATTGTCAGGGAGTGGACGGCACTCAGTGTTGAGCACCTGCCTCCCAGGCACGAGGTCCCAGGTTCAATCCCTGGTCACTCCTTAAAAACAAAAAACACATTGTAAACGTTAAAATGTGACACAAAGATACAAAGTAAGCACATGCTGTTGGAAAACTGGTGCCAATGAACTTGCTCGACACAAGACTGCCCAAACCTTCAACTTGTACCACATGTAATCTCTGTGAAGCGCAGCAGAGCGACTCGCAGTGAAATGAGGCTGCCTGTGCCACGTCCCTTCTGGCTCGCTGCCCGCTGGCAGCCAGCACGGCCAGCACGGCGTCTGGGCCCCAGGCTCCACTCCAGGTGCTGGAGGCTTCTGCGCGGCAGGAATGAACTTGATCTTGAGAACGAGGGTGCGTCTCGAAGCCCGAAGGCCTGGCACCAGGGCCACGCTGCACCCTGCACCCGTGTCAGAGGCGAGGCCGCGGCTGGGAGGATCGGCCTGTGGAGCACGGTGGAGCCGGCGCGGGGGGCTCCCCGCAGCCCGGCCCCGCCCGGACAACGCCCTCCTGGACAACGCCCTCCCGGCACCGTAGACGGGAAAGCCAAGGTGGCGGGGGCCTGCCCGTCCCTCAGGACGCAGCACCCCGAGCCCAGGAGGTGGGCGACTCAGGTGCCCCCCAGCCTGCGCCTCAGAGGTGCCCTGCGGCTCCAGGGCCGGGCAAGGGGCTGCGTTTCGACGAAGTCCCTTCTCCCCTCCCGGCACGCCGCAGCTCCGCGAACCCTCTGTTGCGTGGGCCTTGGCGTGAACCGCATCTCCTGGTCCCGAAGGGGCCAAGTCAGTTTAGAGTCACAACAACCGAGCAGAGTGACTGAGCAGGCAGGGGAGCGGCTCAGCGCCCGGGAGAGCCCAGGGCCCTGGGGGGCAGCCAGCGGGGCCACGGCCCAGGGGTCACAAGGGTCCTTGCCTGCACCTGCTCGCCTTTAGAGGTTTCCTCAGAATGTCACCCAGAAGCAAAATACCAGTCGGGCAAAGAATAAGTGAAGTGGGTCACAAAAATTAACCCTAAAAATATATTAACATTGTGCAAATGAATAAAATACCCACCACTAACACAGCAGACACTGGCTGTTGTACAGCAAGTAAAGGAAGAAAGAAAGCACCTATTCCGTGTCTATGCACACTGTCCATGATCAACGCGGCAGAGGGCTGGGCGCCAGGCTGTCCAGCGGTGGCTTGGCGCATGGCTGCTGAGCTCTGCCAAGGAGCCCGTGCCCGCAGGCTGGCACAGCGTCCCAGGCGTGTCTCCACCTGCACACCCAGTCTAAGTTAGACGGTCCGACTTGTGCACCGGCTGCATAAGGCAGGGCTGCGGCTCCCCCTGGCCCTCGTGCAAAAGGGCAGGTACAGGTGTCGCCTGTTCTGCAGGCAGAAAGCAGGCTTGCGGCCCCTGGGCTCCAGGCTTCCGGAGAGTTCCTGATGGAACAGACAGCCACTTGATGGACAGGATTCTAAGAAAATCTGTAACATGCTTCTTTGGGGCAGCCACCTGCTGAAGGTGTCTTCGAGGTTCATTCTGAACGTTCAGAACATGAGCGCAAAGACACCCATTTCACGATGGGAGGCCTTTCAAGCCTTGTCCACAGGAAGACCTGCTCCGCTGGGCTGTGTGTGGATGGCCGCGCCGCCGGGGAGGGGAGGAGCTCCGCTCAGGGCCTGCTAGGCTGCTCCCGGGGACCCCCTCTTGGCATCCAGCCTCTGGGGGCTCAGGAGACTGAGGGGGTCTGCAGACCAGCAGCCCGAGGGCTACAGCCACGCTCACGTTTCAACAATGCCAACATCTGACAGCTGGGAAGCTCGTGGAAAGTTCCGGGTCTCCAGCATGCCCTGGTGCACAGGAGGTGGCACTGGCCTGCCTCTGCCCTCAGCTCCGGCCCGCAGTAACCATGTGGGGCAGGTGGTGAGCAAGGCGCCAGCTCTGCCCCTGCTCACCTGCCCTGCCGGGGGCTGCTAACTCACCAGGCTCGCCACCCCCCCAACCGGGCGTCTGATTCTGGGGGAGAACATGCTGTTCCAGCAAGTTCCAGGCCGATGCTGGGCTGCTGGCCCTGGGGCCACTGAGGAACCCCGAGGTGGAGCCCCCAGGAGCTGCACGGCATGTCGGGACCCCCACCCGCTGCCCAGCACAAAGCTGCCCAACTCTGCCCGTCCCCCCAGAGACCCGCCCTCGGGCCCAAAACCGATCACCAGGGCTATGGAAGAGGGCAGCATGGCGGAGGCCCTGGCTGCGCAGGGCGTCCCTCTCCATCAAATCCGCCTGCATCCTGTCAGCCTCCGAGCCACAGCTCTGGGATGGGGGACGGCCAGAGGCAGTGAACGCCGCAGCCCAGCCAGGCGGGGGCTCGGGGCGCTGCCGCCCCCGGGGTGCGCGAGCTCCTCACCGTCTCTGATGATTAGCTTGTCGAAGCTGCACGTCTGTTGCCACTCGATGTCCAGGGACAGGATGTTGAGCTCCACGGTGGAGCCCGGGGCCTCGATGAGCCAGGAGCAGTCGGCCCCGTTGCTGTAGCCGTCGGGCCAGCCAGGGGAAAAGAGGAACCCGGGCGCCTCCCCGGTCTGCAGGAAGCCCCCGCAAGCACCTGCGGGAGGGACATGGCCGTGGAGCGCCCCCGCGGCAGCGCCAGCCCGCGCTGACCACCGATGGCGACGGAAACCGCTGCTCAGGGAAGCAAGGAGGAGGAGGGTGCCCATGGCCAGGCGCCTTCTGCGCTGCCTTCCGCGTGAGGCGCATGGCGTGGCCCAGCTTTGCGCCCTGATGGGCAAGCAGCGCACCTGGTCCTGAGCACCCGCTACGGCCAGGCAGGTGCATCCACGCCGGAGGCCCCCACCCGTGACGCGGAGGCGTTCCCTGGCACACCCTCTTCTCCTCTCTAGACAGCTACTCACCAGGCGGCACGAGGGCCAGGCAGCTCTGAGTAAGTTTTCAATTTAGCTACACTGAAATGTTCAAAATACATGTGAACTCAATCTCGGCAGCTTTACATTATTTTAAATTTAATTATGTTTTTAAAAACAGCTTTACCGAATTAATTCACATGCCATGAAATTTACTCTTTTAAAGTACATAATTTACTGGTTTTTAGAATATTCCGAGTCCTGCTACCATCACCACTAATTCTAGAACATTTTCATCACCCCAGAAAGAAACTCCGGACCCACGGCAGGCGCTCCCTGCCCCCCTCCCAAAGCCCCCGCCACCACTAATCTTCTGTCTCCATGAATCTGTCCATTCTGGTCATTTCATATACACAGAAGCATATTTTGTGGCCTTTTGTGTCTGACCTTTCATGTTTCCGAGGTTCATCCGTGTTGTGGCTGTGTCAGGACTTTTTTCCCTTCCGTGGCTGACATTCCTTCTTTTCCACAGTGGCTTCCCCAGTTCACGTCCTCACCAGAGTGCCCGAGGGCTCTCATCTCCCCACAGCTCTGCCAACACTTGCTATTGCCGAGCTACCGCTGTGGACTGTGCCTCGCTGTGGTTCTGATTTGCATTTACCTGAGGACTAATGACACTGGGTACCTTTCAAGTGCTTATTGGCCTTTGTTTCTCTTCTTTGGAGAAATGTCTATTCAAATCTTGCATCCAGTTTTTTATTGGATTATTTCTCTTTTTACTGTTGACATGAAAAGTTCTTTATGTTCTAGATACAAGTCACTTATCAGTTATATGATGCACTAATATTTTCTTCCATTCTGGCGGTTTTCTTTTCAATTTCTTGATGACGTTCTTGGAAGCACAAAATTTTTAATTTTGGTAAGTCCAATTCATCTGCTTTTTATTTTTCACTTGTTACTGTGGTGCCATATTTAAGAACCTTTGTCTAATACATGGTCATGTCTGTTTTCTTCTAGGAGGGCTACAGTTCTAGTGCTTACCTTTCAGTTTATGAGCCGTTTTGAGTTAACTTTGGGGTACAATGAGGAAGGGGTCTAATCTCATTGTTTATCTGTGACTGCCTGCCTGTCCCAGCGCCATCTGTGGACATGACTCTTCTTCCTTCCATTCAGTTGTCTTGGCAACTTGGGTCAAAATCAATGGATGGAACGTAAGAGTCTGTCCTTGGGCACCCAGCTCTTCCCTCGGACTGTCCTTGTGCTGGGACCACCCTGGATTATTGCTGCTTTGCGTTTTGGGTTCAGTGACTGTAGAGCCTCCAACTTTGCTTTTGTTCTGGCTATTCTCAGTCCCTTGAATTTCTCCAGCAATTTTGAACAGGATGACATTGAATATGTAGATCAGTTTGGGAAACACTGCTAGCTTAACAACATTACGTCTTTCAATCCATGGGCACAGGCTGTCTTTCCATTTATGTAGGTCGCCATTACTTTCTTTTAACAACATTTTGCAATTTTCAGCATCCAAGTCTTGCACTTGTTTTTTTAAATTTTTACTATTTTATTCTTTTGGGTGCTTTTGTAAATGGAATTGCTTTCTTAATTTTATTTTTGGGTTGTTTATTGCTAGTGTCTATGAATGAAATTGGTTTTTGCCTATTGATCTTGTGTCTTGTGATTTTTTTACTACTGCTAATAGTTTTTTGTGGATTCCTTAGGATCTTCTAAATATATGATCACGTCATCAGAGCAGAAGCAGTTTTACTTTTCTTTTCTGATCTGGACTCCTTTGTTTCTTTTTCCTACCTATCTGCTTTCACCTCCAGTACTTTGTTGAACACCTTGTCTTCTTCCTGACCCTAGGGGAAGGGATTTGGGGATGCCCTATAGTGAATTACAATAGAATAGGGACTTTCACAGCACCTGCTGCCTCCCTACCTCCGAGGTGGCTCAGCCCCGCCAGGTCCCTCTTGAGCACCCCTGGCACCTGCTTCCCAAAGTTGAACAGCTCCTCCCTCCTTCCACGTCTGACCTGGCTCTCTGCCCCCACGAGGTCAAATGCCAGGTCCCCAGACCCCACTGTCTGACCAATGGCCACGGCCCTGCCCTCTAACACTACCAGGCAGCATCCCAGGTCCACTGGCCTCTTGCTGCTGCATGCTGGGCTGAGCCAGCCCTCCTGGCTGCTTCCCTGGACCTGTGGGCGGCCGCTCCTCTGCTCTAGGGCCCTGAGGACTAATCGCCTTCCCTTCATACAGCCCTGGGGCCACTCAGACCCTTATCGGGCTGGGAAAGCCTCCTGTTATTCCCGGCTTGTCCAGTGTCCTGGTAATGAAGGTATGTCAGATTTGTCAAGTGAGAGGACCCGGTGCTTTTTGTCTTTTTTCTATTGGTATGGTAGATTACATTGGTTTTTGTATGTGAAACCAGCCTGCATTCCTGGAGTAACCTCCACATGGTCTTGGTGTACAGCCTTTTCATGTACTGCTGGGTTCACTTTGCCACTCTTTTGCTAAGGAAATTTGTCCTTATCATAAAGGATTCTGCTCTGTAGTTTTCATTTCTGCTCTTTTCTGGTTTCTGTGTCAGGGTAATACTGGCTTAATAGAAAGAGTTGGAGAGCGTTCCCTCTTCTTCTAGTTTTTTAAAAAGTCTGTGTATGGCCAGAAGACCTTGAACTTTAATTGTGGAAGATTTTTTGACTATCATAAAATTTTTTATTTCTTTTTGAGTCAGTTCTGGTCATTTCTATCATTTTAGGAACTTGTCCATTTCATCTAGGTTTTCCAATTTATTGGCATACAGTAGTTTATAGTAGTCCCTTATAATCCTTTTATTTCTGTAATGTTGGTAGTGATGTCCTAGCTCTCATGTCTGATTTTAGTAAATTGAGTCTTTTCTCTTTTTGTCTTGGTCAGTCTACTTTTGTGGTCTTTTCAAAAAACCAGCTTCAGTTTCAGCAACATTCTCTACTCTTTTTCTCTTTTCTATTTCATTTATTTCTTCTCTACTCTAGTATATTCTCCCTTTTGCTAGCTTTAGGTGGCTCTTCTATTTATAGTTCCTTAAAGAGTTAGGTTAGTCATTGATTAAAATGTTTTCCCTCCTTTTTAATGTAGACATTTATGATTATAATTTTCCCGCTGAACACTGCTTTCATTGTATCCCATAAGTTGAGCTATGTTCGCTTTTCATTTTCATTCATCTCAAGGTATTTTATAATTTTCCTGTGCTTTCTTCTTTGATCCATGGTTATCTGAATGCACTTTTTAATTTTCACATCTCTTTGAATTTCTCAAATTTCCTTCTGTTATTTCATTCCATTGGGCTTAGAGAACAACTATTTATGATTTCACCTCTTTCATACATTAATGCTTGTTTCATGGCCTAACATATGGTTTATCCTGGAGAAAGTTCCACATGTACTGGAGAAGAACAAGTGTCCTGATCTTGTTGGGTGGAGTGCTCTATAAACTTCTGTTTGTTCTGCCTGGTTTATAATAGTGCTCAAGTATTCTACTTTTTTTAGATTCATTGTTTAGCCATTCTGGAATGTGGGGTCTTGGCATCTCTAACTATTACTGTGGAATTGTCTTTTTTTCCCTCTATTCTTCCATTACTTCCTTCTTTCATGTTAAATATGTATTTACTAGTATACTGTATTGATTCACTTGTTCTTTCTCATACTATATGTTTTTGAATCATTTCTTAATGGTGACTCTAGGGACTACAAGTAACATGTTAAACCAATATAGCTTGGATTAATACTAACTTAATTTCAATAGCATATAAATTTGCTTTTTTACTGCATATGGGCCATATTTTCCTATTCCTTTGAGGGTCTCATAATTATTTGTTAAAAACATGATATTTTAAATATTATAATGTGGCAACTATGGAAATCAAACCCCTGTGCCCCTGGTTTGTTGTTGTTTTTGTTATTGATGTTCATTTCAGTGACATTTCTGCACTAATTGGGTAAAGTCTGTAGTCTTTGCTGTGTGGGCACAGATGTCTCTACTTAGTTTAGTGGTCTTTTCCATGAACACACAAAAAACATTGTTTTCTTGCCTCTGAGATTTTTGGAGCTATTTGTTACTGCAGCATGGCCTAGCATGTCCTGATTGATACAGTAGCTTCTTTCTTTCTTGGACATTTAAGTTCCATCAGATGACCACAGTCCACATTATGACTATTTTCCTTTGCTTGCCTATTTTCTGACTGCATCTCTTGCTTTAATATTTAATCATTTAATTGCTTTACTGTTATTTAATTGATGTATGAAGTGTATTGTCTTTCCCAACCACTTTAAAGCTCCTGGAGAATAGATTGTATCTTGGTTTTCTTACCCCTTTTTCTCTCCTTTCCTTGTTCTTGTATATTAAGAAAAATGAGATTTATGATCTCCTATTCACTTGTCCACTTAAATCATATAATTATGGAATATACAGATTAGAGTTAAACTTGTTATTTTATTTTGAGTAGTGTGATAGTTACTTTCATGTGTCATCTTGGCCAGGTTATGGTGTCTACTTGCTTGGTCAAGCAAGCATTGGCCTGAGGGTATTTCAAATATTTAAATCACCAGTCAATTAATTGCACCTGTGGCTGGTTACATCTACAATCAAAAAAGGAGTCTGCCTTCATCAGGGAGAAGCCTCTTCCAATCAGATGAATGTCTTAAAAGAAGACATGCTGATTTCAGCAGTCAGAAGGAAGAATTTCTATCTCTCCTTCAGCCAGCCAGCTTCTCCTGGGGAATTCATGGAAATCTTCACTGGAGTTCCCAGCATGTAGCCTGCCCTACAGAATTCAGACTTGCCAATTACCATAGTCACATGAGCCAATTCCTATAATAAATCTCTTAAAATTTACATATGTATATATAGTGTGTATAATAATATATATACATATACATACATACATACATACATACACACACACATATATATACACATAAAGTCTCCTGTCTGTTTCTCTGGAGAATCCTAGTTATACAAGCAGTAAATTATATTTGTTGATATATTGTCTTGCATGGATAAGCAATTCCTTCTCTGACTTGAGATTTGTGAGTAGTAAAAAAGGCTTACCTCAAGTCTGTTTATTATGAGGGCTCTGGATGTATCTATCAAGTATTAAATATTGCCTCTAAATTGTCTTGCAATCTTGCTGATGGTATTTTGCCCTCACATAAAAAGATTAATATTTTAAGGGAGAGATTCTCTTTCAATGTCAAGAAAGTACCACACAAGGGACAGGAAAATAACATCTCAGAACAAAATTCTAAGGAGCATTAAATAAAAATAAGTATGAATTATACTTTCATCAGTGATCTCTGCTGATAAAAATTCTCCAAATGTTAAAATCAAATAGACTATAATGTTTAGAACAAATTCAAAGTTTGAATATTCCTTAATCAAATCCTAGGATCACATGCACCAACCAAATATTTCAAGGACTGAGAATATCCTACAAGAAACATCTACTGAATTTCTTACATGTCAACCGTCAAATCCATAAGAAATATTCAAAATTTTAAAACAATTTTTTGAGGAGAAGACACAAAATCTCCTAAAACACTGCTAGGTCAACATTACTTTTTCTGAGGGAATTAAGGATGTCTTAAAAATAGTAAGATAAAATTTTCAAAAATTAGCCTAATTTTACCTTGAAACATAAATCTTCACTATCAGCTAAGGAGAAAGTGAAGCATTTCTGAAGGTAGATTTAAAATGAAATATAGTGAAAAAATAGTTACCTCTGTCTGTGAATTGATCCTTAACCACATCGTGGGTATAGTATGTACAAATCAAATTTTCAGAAATCTAAAGGAGTATCCAGAAATTTTAAGTAGAATATCTTATTGATAGAAAACCCCTACTTACTATTTTAAAATGTAATATAAAACCAGCATATTTCTTACATACAAATGTACAATTTTTACAAAACTTGGTCCTTATGAATTTAAAAGGACACATGAACATATGAAGGCAGGGCTTTGGGGTTGTACTTTTTCTTCTTACGTGTCTGTGTACTTGGCCCCTTGTGATTTTGGCCCGACACATCCCATTTTTGTCACACATACCTGCAGCAATGGTAGGTGAAGGTCTAGAAGACATGTCCACTGCCCACCACTCCAGAAGGAACCCTTTCCCTGACTCTGAAAAGTCAGAAGAAAACTGGAAGGTCAAAGAACTTCTACTGGAGCTGAACGATGGCGTCTGAGCACCACAGTAAGTTCCCATGAGCCGGGAGTGAATGCCAACCCCATCATAAATCTGCATGAAAACAGATGTAGAGCTTTGGTCACAGGCAAGTATCTCTTTTTCTTCATGAAAAGACAACCAGAATGATACCTTGAATTATTACAATTTATCCTAATTGAGAAAAAGTGAAAGAGTAAAGATTCCATTGCAGTTTAAAAAGCAAGTGTCAGGAAATTTAAAATTTGCTTATATAGAATTTAATGTGACTAAAAACATGAATAACTTTGCTGTGGATTATATTAACAGCCAAGCTCACTGGGACAAGACTCTGAGGCCATCACAGCAAAACTGGTGAGTGGGAACAGGATGGCTCACAGGGCAGTGCTCCAGGAATGCCCTGTGGGGGTTCAGCAGGAGCTGGAAGGAAGGACAGGAGAACAAGAGAAGGAGAGAAGGTGAGGACCCTGGAGAATGAGGGGGAGGAGAGAAGACGAGGACCCTGGAGAACGAGGGGGAGGAAAGAAGATGAGGATCCTGGAGAACGAGGGGAGGAGAGAGGATTGAGGACCCTGGAAAACGAGAGAAGGAGAGAAGACAAGGGCCCTGGAGAACAAGAGGGAGGAGAGAAGACGAGGCCCTGGAGAACGAGTGGGAGAAGAGCAGACCAGGACCTGGGCAGGTCCCCAGAGGGGCTCCTACAGCAAAGGAAAGGGTTGGAATCACAGACAACAGTGCTACACGCAGCCAAAGCACTCATGACACAATTTTCCTTTGGTTTAAAATAGTGAATTACCTATTTGGAGACATATTTTTGATAGTTTCCAAATATTTAGCACATTTTTTTTTTCTGCCTTTGGGGGGGGCTATCCAAGCATACTTCCCTTCCTGCCTGCCACCTTCCCAAAGGTGGTGCTAGTTCATTTTGAGAGTTATCATAAAATTCTCCACTTCTGGTTTGGAAGCCATGTAATAATTGTGAGCTCTGTTAGTAAGGTGCTGAGGACCCAAGTCAGAATGAAATGGGATCCTGGCCTGAGGGATCTGGTGGATTTTCTGGTCATGATCCAGTATCAACATCTGGTCAGCAATGATAGACGCAATCTTTACATTAGGATTTATTTAATATACATGACGCTTTGGCATCTTAATATTCCAGAATACAAACAAACAGGATACGGATACAACAACAAGTCTTTAATTAAAATATTGCTAAAACCTGACAAGTAAATTACACTAATGCTAACAAACAACTTATTAGCTACAGAATAGATGATAAACAACAAAATACAGAATTAGCTCTGTACAGAAAATCTAAAGGGGGTAATGACATAGGCCAAACACTCAAATAGGTATTAGCTTGGATTTAGTTCTGCCACCAGCAATTCACCAAAATTAATGAGTAGTGATTGCACATGGAAACTCACCCTCAATTTGTCATAATAGCAGTTTTGTGTTTCTTCAATATTCATCTCCAAGACCTTTCCAAGGATAACTTGAGACGCATTCACATTTACTACCCACTGGTAGTTGGAGTTATGGGGGTAGTTTCCAGGCCACAAGGGAGATGCAATTTTCCCGTGGGTGCCCACAATGTTATCATTGCCAAATACTGTGGGGAGAACAGAGCAGTAAATCAGAGCTTCCTGGAGTAGCTCTTTATTCCAACGAAAGAAACAAAGGCAAGGGCTGCTGAAAGGATGGGCTATTAACTGACAGATTTCTTTTCTGAACACTGAAAGAAATACTGCTCCCCTTTAGGTCTCTGTGCTATCTGTTAATTCCTGGGAGAAGGGTGATTTCGTGAACAGAATTCTATATCCTCCGAGGTTGCATGGAATGAAAAGAGGAAATGCCTTCCTTTGCAAAAAGGGGTTTTCAATCCCAGGGGCTTGGGGACATGGAAAGGGGGGCACCAGACTGGTCCCATGACTGTGCTTACCTAGTCTACCTTGTTTTACAAAAGAGTGATGCCTGTTTTTAAACAGTCTATATGATAAGAGAAAACTGACTGATTGGCTCCCACCTATGGAGTAGCTAAATACAGAAAAGTAGAGTTAGAAATTTAAAAAATTTAACATTTTGTTGTATTAGAAGAATACTCCATTAATAAAATATCTGAGCACTTAAGTGAGTCCTGAAAGTACTAAATGTCTTTAATTTGAAGAATATGGAGTTTAAAATATGGGCTCAAATGAGACAAATCTGATATAAAGACAAGGCAAATTATGAAAAATATTTAATACAATATTTAATTCCATGTTAGTAACTAGAGCTTAAATGAAAATTAGAGCCATTGAAGATATTCTCCCTGGCTCTTAATGAGCCACTGATACATAATTCAATCTTTCTAATATACAAAAAGGTCGTTCCGTGAGGACAATAAATAGAGGAGAACACTTTAGAGTTCAGGACAGTTCTTGCTCAGCACACCGCTAAAGTTTACTGCTCCTCATTTGAAGGATGCCATCTGGAAGCCATTGCTAAAAGAGAACTAACTTACTCTTAGTGAATGCAGCCTGGAAGCCACGGCCACTGCCAGACCCATCAGAGACGAACCGGACCCACAGGACGTGTCCGACAATGGATGAGTAATTGACGGGAAGGACGTTCCCACAGTATCGCCCCACCACGGGGCCCGTGGCATTTCCTTCCCGGATCTCCACAAAGTCTCGGCTACAGCCCTGAGACTCCTCCAGCTGGAAAGTGCTAATGTGAAAAAAGGGAGCAGATTAAATTGTAAGTTTTAGGGTCAACCCAAATCATGTGTTGGGCTAACTTGATCATTTTTTTTTAAACTTTCTCTAGCATTGATTACAGTATGCCTTAGATATCTCAGGAAAGTCTTTCAAATTTGTTGAATGCCTGTTTAGAAGATACAGAGACAATGCAATACCTTCAATTAGTTTCTCTTATATGGGAAATACTGTGCAAAAGCATAGAAAAATATAAAGCAGAACACCATGCCATTTGAGCAATGAAAATCTCAGGGGCAGATATATTACCTCTAGTTTGAGGCTCAGTGGTAGCTTGATGGAGAAATTTTTCAAGATGGAAAGGAAAACATTAGCTGTGATAAAGGACTGGGAGGGTGGTCTGAGAATACTCCACCAAGGTACATGTGCAGAAGAGCTGGGATGCTGGACACTAGTGAGAGGTCTAGATGCAGAAGGGCTGGAATGCTGGATACTAGTGAAAAGTCTAGAGGCAGAAGAGCTGGGATGCTGGGCACGAGTGAGAGGTCTAGATGCAGAAGAGCTGGGATGCTGGGCGCTACTGAAAGGTATAGTTTGGATGGAGCATTAGGAACTGCTAAGAGGCCATTTAAGGTCAAATGGAAGCATGATGGTCATGCAAGAATTAATTCTGCATGAATACTTAATTCTGGGGTGGTAAAAAAGTTATGGGATTTCTAATAGCATGTAGATTCGTGTTTGCATCCTAATTCTTGCTGCTTTCATGCTATAAGAATGTCACCTATACAACTTACCTTATATTCTGCAATGAATGATGGAAGGAATGGGTAGTAGGACATAATATGTACCTCACAGGATTTTCATGAGTAACATCTATAAAGAATGTTGAGCACGTAAGTGCTAAATGAATGTTTCAAAAACCTGGTCTTTAAAAAAATACTTGAACTGAGGCCATACGAAATTGGTTTAAGTCTAGACAATATAGAAGAAAACAGAAAGTCCAGAAAAGGACCCACAAATACACAGTTAATTGACTTTTGTCAAAGATGCCAAGACAATTCAATGGGGAAAAGAAATTCATGTTAACAAATGCTGCTGGAAAAACTGGATTTCTATACTGAAGGAAAAAGAGAACTTCAGCCCCCACCTTTCTCCATACACAAAAACTGATTCCACATTGCCTATAGACCCAGACTAAAAGCTAGCACCAGAAAGCTCCTGGAAGGCATCTTGAGTATCTTTGCATCTTTGGAGTCTTTGACAGACAGAATGCAGAAAACACTCACCAAAGATTAAATACCAATGAATTTGACTTCATCGAAATATAAATTTGTCTTCATTCAAGACATTAATAAGAAAAAAATAAGCAGACACAGACTGGGAATGCGATGGGAAGAGGTAATTGCAAAACATATGTCAAACAAGGAACTGATTTCTAGAATAAATAAAGAATTCCTACAAATCAACAATGAGAAAACAAAGAATCCAATTTTTAAAAAAGGACAAAAGTTTTGAACAGACACTTCATGAAAGAAGACGTGAATGGCCAATGAGAATGTGATTACTCTACATCATTAGTCATTAGGGAAATATCAATAAAAAATCATAATAAGACACCACTTTACACCCACCAAAATGATTTAAATATGTAAGATTAACAACATCAAATGTTGCCTATCATGCAGAAAAACTGGAAGTCTCATGCATTTTTGGTGGAAATATAAACTGATAGACCACTTTGGAGAATTGTTTGGGAATTTTTTATAAACTGAAATACCCCCACTTGTACCCCAGCCATCCCACCCCTAGGTATCTACTCAGGGGAGATAAAAGCACATGGCCATGCAGTGTGTGCCTGAGTCAGGGGCCCCATCCTCAGGCGTGTTCTTGGCCTTCTCACATGTTCCCGTGGTGTCGACTCATGTACACGCAGGAGCTCTACGGGTGGTAATTCTAATGCAGGTGTGGCCAAGCCCATCAGGAGGGCTCTCAGTCCGTAACACTCGGGTCTTAGAGGGAGTTAGCCACAGGGAGGAGCCAGAGGCCAGGGGTCGGGGAAAAGCAGAAGAGGGACCATGTGATGAGGCACAGGAGCAAGTCAAGGAACCCCAAGGAGGGTGGCAGGCCAGGGCATCTACGCTACTGATCCAGGAGAAGCATGGCCCGACAAAGCAGTGATCAGCGTTAACTCATGCTTGTTATGTACCCCGGCCCGTTGTGTGCATTTGTCACAGCCGCCTGGCAAGCCGTTATCCACATCAAAGAAGACTTATAACTCAACAACAAAAGGCAAATGATGAAAGTGAAAATGAGTAAAGGATTTAAATAGACATTTCTCCAAAGAAGATACACAAACGGCCAATCAGCACATGAAAAGATCCGGACCACATTTAGTCACCAGGCAACACACTTCAAACCACTTCAAATCACCAGGCTGTAACAAAGCAGACAGCCACTAACGTGAGGTGGCAAGGGTGTGGAGAAGTAGCAACTCTCGTACACTGCTGGTGGAAATGTAAACTGGTGCTGCGGCTGCGGAAAACAAGCTGTCGGTTTTTCAAGTTACCCTATGACCCAGAAATCCCACTCCTAGTTTAATTCCCAAGAGAACTAAAAGGAAATGTCCACTCAAAAACACAGACGTTCACAGAATGATTCATAAGAGCAGAGGGTGGAACAACCCAAATGTCCGACGACAGATGAATGGAAAAACTAAATGTATCAGTGAAAGAAGCCAGTCACGTGGCCCCCTAGCCAATGCCTGGAATTGGCGCTTCTAAACCAGGCAGTCCCCATGACAAAGGCCAGCCCGCTTCTGGTACGTGGCCCTGGCAGCCTTTAGCAAAGTAAAGCGTGCGCTGACGAGGGCCGACAGCGTCAAAGCCTGTCTCCAGGACCCTGGCAGGAGAACCACAGCCTCCACGCGGTGCTCCTGCGCCATCTCCAAGCTAGATGCGCAAACCCAGCGAGAGAGGGAGGTGCTGCTGGGAGAAGAGCAGAGAGCCAGAGCCCGGAGGGATGCAGGCGAGCGGCCACGCGGTGCCCAGGACTGCGCCAGGGGCAGCGGGTTCCGGGTAGACCCCACGTCTCATCATTACTGGGGATCCACTGCTGCGTGAAGATGTCTGGTCGTGGCTGGGATTCTCCCCACGTCAATTTCGAGGGCTCTTTGGGGGTTCCCCCGTGTCTGCTTAGCAAAGCCATCGATGCCACTTGGTTCAAGGTCCAGCTGGTCTGGCGTTCAGGCATCAGGCAGAGACCGCTGTGCCCTAGGTCAGCAGCAGGGCTGCGGGCCTGCTCTTCTCCCGCCCACCACCTCGTTGGTCTGCTGCTTCGTCTCCTGCAGATGTCCCTTCTCTACTTGTTTACACTCCCAATAGCGGCGGTTCAACCAAGGAGCTGAAGGCAGCAGCGGCCACCGGCCACAGAGAGGGCCTGCCTTGCGGGGCTGGCCGTGGTTTGCTCCTGGCTCTTCTCGCAGTGGCGGCGCAGGCCCACCTGCTCTGGCTGAGCCTCTCCTCCACGTCCTGACTCCTCGTCCACACCCGGGAGGCGGAGCCAGCTCTCCCAGTCGCACCTCTTCTCATCGTTCTCCAGCCACAGACACTTCCACAGGAGGCTGCGCAGTCCGCGCTGAGGGTGGCCCTGCTACACTGTTTTTCCCCGTTGCCGGCCATGCCGCAGGCCGCGGGCCTGGGCCCTGCCTCCGAGGGGAGCGGCAGTGGGCGCCAGGTCTCTCCCTGCCCAGGCCCCTCTGCGTGCTCCCTTCTCCCTGAGGAGCGGGAGGTTTGGCCTGGTGGGTGCGGCCAGGGCAGGCTCCCCTGACACCTGCACGTGGGTGTTCACACCCGAGTCTGCAAAGGCCACAGGCTTTTCTGCAGCTCTTTTCCAGGCCTGCCGGCCCTGTGCCTGGACCAATTGGAATTCTTGTTTTCCTTCCTCCTGCCCCCACTTCTGCCCCCACCCCTGCACAGTCTTGTGACTCAAGCTGCCGTGAAGTGTGGACGGGTTATCTGACTTCCTGGGAAGCACATGCCCGGCCTGTGGGGTGAAGGAGCTGCTCCTGGCCCTCCTGTGGAGCACCACTGCCTTGCTTCCTGGACCTCAGGGTGGGCTGGGGTCTCTGCCCACTGCCCCAACCAGCCTGAAGAGGCAGGCCTGGCAGAAGATGCCGGGCTCCCTGGAAGGGGGAGAAGCCCTTTCCCTGGTCCACGTATAGCTTCCCAGGCATGGGAGGTGCCAGTTCTGGACAAGACCCACCGCTAAACAGAACGGTCAGAGAACCTCAACTTTTAAACTCCGCCTTTTCCTGTCATTTTAAGAGACTAAATGGGAGGGACAGGGTATACAGAGTGTTACAACAATGGTACAATTTTAAAATATCACAAATGGATGTTTCTGTAGCAGTTTGATATTATCGATGAATTAAAAAGGAAATATTAGATGATGTTTGTAAACTGGTCTTTTCCTCTGGGCATATGAGATTATATTGGATTTATTTAATCAAGTAAACCTCTTGTGTCAGTAGGGCATTGAGCCCCCGCCCCTTGGTGGGTGGGGATGCACAGATAAAAGGCATGGCAAAGGACAGAGTTGAGAGTTTTTTGATGTTGGAGTTTTGATGCTGAAGCATTAAGCTGGAACCCTGGGAAGTAAGCACACAGAGGAAAGAAAGGAGCTCCAGGAAGAGAGGAACCCAAGAAGCCTGAACCCTGGCAGACATTGGCAGCCATCTTGCTCCAACACATGAAAATAGACTTTGGTGAGGGAAGTAGCTTATGCTTTATGGCCTGGTATCTGCAAGCTCCTACCCCAAATAAATACCCTTTATAATGGCCAGCAGATTTCTGGTATTTTGCATCAGTACCCCTTTGGCTGACTAACACAGTTTCCTGCAAAAAAATCATTATAAAATCTATTAGCAATTTTAATCAATATATTTGAACTCTTAGTTTTCCTACAAAAATATATAATAAAACTAGTTGAAGAATAAAATGAAAAACTTAAGAAAGGTCATTAAATAAATGAAATCACTATTAAAAATTGCCCATAGACAACATAAGACAAATATCTGAGCCCAAATGACTCTATAGGAGAGTTCTACCAAATCTTCAATAAAGCGATAACTCTAATCTCAATCTTATACAAACTGTTCCAAATAGTAGTTAAAAGGGGACATTCTCCAACTGATTTTATGAGGTTAGCATAGTCGTGAGAGCAAAACCAGTCAGAGGAGGGGTTTAGTTTCCTTGCCTGCTCAAGCAAATACCATGAAATGGGGAGGGCTAAACAACAGGATTTTATTAGTGTACGGTTTTGAGGCTAAATAAGTCCAAATCAAGGTGTCATCACGGCGACACTTTCTTCCCAAGATCCAGAGCTCTGCGGCCGGCCGCCGGGGTCGTGGCTCCTGTCCCGTGACCACGTGGTGGCCTCCCCTGGGCTCTCCCTTCTCTTTTGGGTTCCGTCGTGGTTGGCACCTGCTTCCTGGGGCTTCTTCTCCCAGGCTGAAGTTCGCTCCACTCATAAGGGACTCCAGTAAGAGGCTGACTGAGAGGGCCATACCTGAACTGCAGAGGCACGTCAAAAGGTCCTACTTGCCATGGCGCACACCCACAGGAGTGGACCCAACTTAAGAACATGTTTTTCTGGGCTACAGACAGCTTCAACCACCACAGGTGGTAAAAGGAAGCAAAAGTACAGGTCAATTTTATTTAAGAATATAGATGAAAAATCTTAAGTAAAATATTAGCAAAATGAGTCCATAACCAAGTTAGATTCATCTCTGAAATAGAGTGTCTACTAGGGCAATTTACATACACAGACTAGGGGCAAAAAACAAGGCAAAAATATACTAGGAGAGAATCAGTCATATTTGCAGAAAAGCATTTGGTGAATTATAATACACGTTCATTATTTAAAAATCTTCAAAAATTAGGAATAGAAGGAAACTTTCTTAAACAGATAAGAAATACCTACTAAAACCCTAGATCAAGTATTATACTTAGAGGTAAACTTTTAAACAATCATTGCTCTCACTACATATACCACAGAGTGCTGAAGAGTCAGTCAACTCAGCAAGACAAGGAAGGGGATAAAGTTGTAAGGACTAGAAAGGAAGAACTATAAATCCAGAGTTAGGAGAGCTCATCCTCCAACAAGCAGAAAGGCTGCTGGATAAAATGACAATATGCAAAAATCAACAACTGCAACTTAGTCAACATTCATTCAACAATGATTTGTTGGCTCTACCATATTGCCAGACACTGTTGTAGGGACAGCATCCCTCCCTGGAGGGAGCTTATGTTCTAGAAGGCATGGCAGACAATTAACATTAGTAGAAATAAAGGGTCAGACAATCATGAGTGCTGGAAGGAAAAACAAAGCAGGGTAAGAGGGAGCTATTTGAGATGGAGCTGTCAGGTTACAACCGAGAAGAGACCTTTAATTTTAAAGTGGATGCCCTTTTCAACAGCAACAAAAACGAGGATGTAATAAATATAACAGGCTTTATATGACCTTTATGGTAAAATATAAAACTTTAGTGATGGATATAAAGAAAACCTAAATAAATAGATTTCTCATGTTCAAGGGTTTGACGATTCAATATCATTAAAGGCAACAATTTTTTCCAAAATCACTACATAAATTCAATGTAATTTCAGTTCAACCAATAGGCATGGTACCATTTTTAATAAAACAGCAAGCAAGGCTACACAGAGTCCACAGATACATGTCGAGTAAAAGTGAAAAAACATGCATGGAAAAGCACACAAAGTTCAGGGCGTGCATTATCTCTGTGCCAAGGCAGAGGAACGCAGACGGGACTTTTGCCACTGTGTAACATTCTACATGTTTAAAATTTTACTTAAAATTTATTTTTAAAGAAAAAATTAGTAACAAAGGAGCAGAGGAGAGAGTATGTACTATTCTTTTATCAGAGGTTATTGGAGGAAATTCTTGCTGTGTAGAGCCCCACAGGCTGACTGAATCAGAATGTGAAAATTAGCAAGATCCAAGCAAACAACTTGCTTGTTAGTTTGGTCCAATGGTCCAGAAGGTCACTGTTGGGGATTGACATGTATCCCCCAAAAAGCAACGCTCAAGTGTTGACCCCCTGTCCTGTGGAAGTGGACCCCTTCATGAGAAGGACCTTTGAGGACTGACTCCTGCTGAGGTGTGAACCCTGGTTGAGGTGTGAACCCTGCCTGAGGTGTGAACCCATTTGTGACCAGGGTTTATGAGGATGTGGACCCTGGTTAAGGTGTGAACCCTCATTAAGGTGAGAACCCACTCATGAGCAGGACCTTTGAGGACTGACTCCTGCTGAGGTGTGAACCTGACTGAGGTGTGAACCCATTTGTGACCAAGGTCTTTGAGGATGTGGACCCTGATTAAGGTGGAACCCTGGCTGAGGTGTGAACCCACTCATGAGCAGGACCTTTGAGGACTGACTCCTCTGAGGTATGAACCCTGGCTGAGGTGTGAACCCTGGCTCAGGTGTGAACCCATTTGTGACCATGATCTTTGAGGATGTGGACCCTGGTTAAGGTGTGAACCCTGGTTGAGGTGTGAATCCACTCATGAGCAGGACCTTTGAGGATAGTCTCCTGGCTGAGGTGTGAGACCTGGGTGAGGTGTGAATCCATTTGTGACCAAGGTCTTTGAGGATGTGGATCCTGGGTAAGGTGTGAACCCTGGTTGAAGTGTGAACCTAGCTGAGGTGTGAACATATTCGTGAGCAGGACCTTTGAGGACTGACTCCTGCTAAGGTGTGAATCCTGGTTGAGGTATGAACACTGGCTGAGGTGTGAACCCACTCATGAGCAGGACCTTCAGAGGTACCACTGAGATGGAGCCACAGTGGATCAGGCTAGACCTTCTTCCACACAGCCTCAGTCCTTGTGAGCAAAGGAAACTGGACACAGCAATGGAGCAGGAGACAGAGAAGCCAGAAGGAGAAGCACCTGGTGGAACAGAGACGTGAGCCCAGGAGCCCCCAGGCTGCAGCGCGCTGGCATCCAGAAGCACGGCCTGTCGCGAGCCTGACTTGGGACCTGTGGCCTCCCAGATGGTGGGACAATCACCTCCTGCCTGTGGGCTGCCCCGTGTGGCAATCTGAGACTGATCGGAGTGTAGGTCTTTTCTAAGTACAGATTGACAAAATCCAGGGCCAAGTGGAAAGACATTTTATTAGAAACGGGTAGGAAAATACCCACAAGGGCTTTTTAAGTTTACTGTGCTTGTTTTTGGCCATCTTATAGGCAAATCTATCATCTATCCAAATACTTGGATGAAACTCTGCCAAAATATGATGTGAAACAAGAACACCATGACTGCTGGTACTTGTGATCTCATTCTGATTCTTGAACCAAGACCAGTCACCTTCCAAAAGCCTCTGCAATCAGAAAATACATTTTCTCTTGACGCCTTTAAACTCCTCTGGGGGTTGGTTACTTCCTGCTCATCTGCACTGCAGATGCAGCTGTAAGCCCAAGTTTCTCCAGATCCCATCTCCCGGGGCGGCCATCACCCAAAGCCCAGTTTCCAACACGACGTGACCGCCGTGCCTCTCGGCGCCCCACACCCAGGCATGCCTCGGCATCTCCAGGCATCACCTGGCGGTGGTTCAGGCAGAGCAGAGGCGGCTCCCAGTCCTCTCATCAGCATCTTGCCTTCTTCAAAATTATTTTTTTTAACATAAAACTCATGCCAGTAACCGAAAATTAACTTCTTATGGATGAGAAAGAAAACAGCTGAGTCTTTTAAGATTTTTCTCTATGGAATTAGGGCTTAGAGTACATTAAACAGTAGGGGCACAAGCCCTGCTTTCCTCATTTCTCTCCATCTCCTAGAGGGACAGCCGGGGCTGCCCACTGGGCGGAGCTGTGACCGGCACAGAGGACACTCTGGAAGGGGCGGGGGGTGAGGTAAGGGACGCCAGTGTTGAGCGCTGCATCTACACGGGACAGGGTGGGCCACGCCTGAAGCTGGCCCAGGAGAGGTCCGGAACAGGGCTGGTCTGCTTTGGGCACCTGGGTACCCGCCCAGAAGGTCCCGCAGCCCGTGTGGGATGTGGGGGACCAGGAGGGGCCTTCTGTGGGTGGCTGTGAGGCCTGGACAGCGCCGTGGCCTCGGGCCTTACCATAGGGACCAACCCGCGCATCATTTGTCACATACAAAGCACCTAGTGTGGTGACAGCACACGCCTGCTACACACTGAGCATGCAGTAGGGGCCTAGCAGAGGACACATACACAGCAGGTCACAGGGACGCAGGAACTCCTTGTCTGCCAGTAGAGACGAGCCCAGCATGCCTGCCCTCCCAGGCAGTCTCGCCGCGTGGCCTGCAGAGCCCAGGCACCCGAGGGCACCTTTGCTGGAGCCTGCGCCGGCCCCTCTGGTGGGGGGACCAACAGAGACCGGGCAAGTCGTCCACACTGGCCAGCCAGCTGGGCAGGCCTCTGGACGCAAGAAGGCCTGAGAGGCCAGACTCGTGGCAAAAGGCCAGCGCCCTCCCCTGGTGCCTGCCCCCACGTGCCCTCCCCCAGGGCCCTCCCCCTGGCGCCCTCCCCCCAGCACCCTCCCCCAGGGCCCTCCCACAGCGCCCTCCCCACACGCCCACCCCCAGCGCCCTGCACCACTCCTGCACCCTCCAGCAGGCAGCAACACCAGCTGCAGCCCGACGGCGCACACGGCACAGGAAACGGTTATGGAGTAAGACGGCGAGTTAACGCCAAAGCCTCACGACAACATCTGTTCAGCATCCATCACCCGCGTGGCCCGGCACAGATGCTGCTGTGTTGACGGATGCCACATGCTTTTCACTCTCTACTTCTAGGAAGTTCCACGACTGCCACTTAAACTGGTCTAAGACCACACAGAACGTGGCAGGCCTTTTGTCCACTCCACGTCCAGTCCACTTCAAAACGTTTACAGTGGAATAAGGGGCACGAAAAGGATTTTACAAATCAGCCACTGAATTCCAAAAGGCATCCAAAGCCATCTTGGTGGAAGTAGAAGGGAAGGCGTCCGAGGAGGGCAGAGGGGGGTGCCCAGTAAAGAAGAGCCTGGAGAGACCACCGAGGCGGGGGATCAGCGAGTCCCTAGAAGAACCCGAATACCCCTGATTCCAAGGAAGGATGGAGCTGCTTCCACAGGTTACTCCCCAGGTGAAGGACTCACGCGCAGTTCTGGTGGCGCAGAGCAGACATGGGAACCGTCCTCCACAGAACGTTAATGCGACCTGCGCCTAAAACGGGACCCGCAGGGGCCTCCTGCACTGGCTGGACGCGCGTGGGGAGCGCGGCGCGGGGAAGACTCACACAAAAGACAGCTGCAGCTGGTTGCCAGGGGAGCCGAGGATGTTCCAGATACAGTCGGCGTTGGGGGGGTAAACCTCCGGGTAGCCAGGGCTGTCGAAGACGCCCGCGGCCATGAGGAAGCTCCCGCCACAAGCTGGAGGAGAGAGGGGAGGCGGCTCCTGAGCGTGGCGCTCAAGGCGCCTGTGGGGCGGCCGGCCCCTGGCGGGGGCTCTCGGCCCTTCCGCTTCTGGGCTCTCGTCCTGCAGTGCAGGGTCTCCACCCGCACAGAGGCGGAGTGCGCCAGGCACCCTGGAATGCACACCCAAGCGGCCAGGGGCCCCGGAAGGCAGCAGGGGCTGCCCTCTGTCCTGCCACCAGGGAGGACGCCGCCCGCCTGAGCCTGGGGAGCACGGCCCGGAGGGGCCTTGGTGAGCTGCGCAGGCCGGACCCCAGGGGGCGTCCCGGGCCTGGCCGGCGCTCGTCTCAAGCCCATGCCACGAGGCTTCAGGCTCAGGGCCACACCAGCGAGCCAGCTAATTGGGAGACGGGCAGGCGGGCCACGCGGGCCCAGGGCACGAGCCTGCCATCGGGGCCTTCTGCAGACCTCCTACCTGAGGACGAGGCAGTGTAGGTGGCGTGGAAGCCTTCCAAGTTCCTGCTGGAGTCAGAGACGAAGCGCAGTGTCAGGGCGTGGCTGAACGACGTGAGGGGCGGCGGCATGGAGGGGCCACAGAATCGGCCTGTGTGACAGAGACACAACAGGCGTGAATGAGGCGGCGCAGGCCACCTGGGGGCTCACCCGAGAGGCCGCTGTGGGGGCAGCCCTGGAGTTCCAGGTCGGTGCAGGGGAAGGGCTGAGGGCAAAAAGTAAGCGAGGGAGGGACGGCTTCTGAGGGTGACGGAGCACAGGGACCCCGGCCAAGGTGGTCAGACCCACACGGGGGCCTGTGCAGAGGACCACGGAGCACGGGGACTACAGAGACCACGAAGCGTGAGGACCATGGAGCACGGGGACCACAGAGACCACAGAGCATGGGGACCACGGAGCACGGGGACCACAGAACACAGGGACCACGGAGCATGGGGACCATGGAGCACGGGGACCACGGAGCATGCGGAACACGGAGCACGGGGACCACAGAACACAGGGACCAAGGAGCGTGGGGACCACGGAGTGTGGGGACCATGGAGCACAGAGACCATGGAACACAAGGTCCACGGAACACGGGGACCACGGAGCATGCGGAACACGGAGCACGGGGACCAAGGAGCGTGGGGACCATGGAGCACGGGGACCATGGAGCGTGGGGACCACGGAGTGTGGGGACCATGGAGCACAGAGACCATGGAACACAAGGTCCACGGAACACGGGGACCACGGAGCATGCGGAACACGGAGCACGGGGACCAAGAAGCGTGGGGACCATGGAGCACAGGGACCATGGAGCGTGGGGACCACGGAGCGTGGGGACCATGGAGCACAAGGTCCACGGAACACGGGGACCACGGAGCATGCGGAACACGGAGCACGGGGACCAAGGAGCGTGAGGACCATGGAGCACAGGGACCATGGAGCGTGGGGACCACGGAGCGTGGGGACCATGGAGCACAGAGACCATGGAGCACAAGGTCCATGGAACACGGGGACCACGGAGCATGGGGATCTGAGCTAAAGTGGCTGGAACCCGCACGTGGGGCCTGCAAAAGGCGTCGACCTTGGGGACCACCCATGGCGGGGCGTGCAATGCAAGCCAGACCCCAGCTCAAACCTGGCTGTACCTTGAGTGTGGTGCAGCCAGTGGCCAGGTACTTAAGTGCCCCGTGGCTTGGTTTCCCCATTTGACATAGGCAGATATTGACAGTGACACCTACGGCACTGAGGTGTGCAGATCAGCTGAGTGACCGCCTACAGAGGCTTTGCACAGCACTCGGCACCAGGCAGAGTCCCGGGCCAGCTCACTAAGGAAGTGCCCTTGTGCTGGTCGGACGCGCTGACCAGGGTCTCGGGCAGGCCAGGAGAGTTGTTCTAGAGCACAGAATGTTCTAGACTGCCAAGGCCCCCTAAGCACAGCTCCAGGCCCTGCGCCCTGGGACCTGGACTCTGGGCCCTATACTCCAGGTTCCAGGCTCTGGGTTCTGGGCTCCAGCTCCAGGTTCTGGGCTCTGGGCTCCAGCTCTGGGCTCTGGGCACTGGGCTCTGGGCTCTACACTCTAGGATCCAGGCTTTGGGCTCTGGGTTCCAGCTCCAGGCTCTGGGTTCTGGTCTCCAGCTCTGGGCTCTGGGCTCCAGCTCTAGCTCCAGGTTCTGGGCTCTGGGCTCTGGGCTCTGGGCCCTGGGCACTGGGCTCTACACTCTAGGTTCCAGGCTCTGGGCTCTGGGTTCCAACTCCAGGCTCTGGGCCCAGGCCCCAGGCTCCGGGCTCTTGGTTCTGGGCTCCAGCTCTGGGCTCCGGGCTCCAGGCTCCAGGCTCTGGGCTCCAGCTCTGAGTCCCAGGCTCCAGGCTCCGGGCTCTGGGCTCCAGCTCTAGCTCCAGGCTCTGGGCTCCAGCTCTAGCTCCAGGCTCCGGGCTCTGGGCTCTGGACTCCAGCTCTAGGCTCTGGGCTCCAGCTCTAGGCTCTGGGTTCTGGGCTCTGGCTCTGGGCTCTGGGCTCCAGCTCCAGCTCCAGCTCCAGCTCCAGCTCTCGGCTCTGGGCTCTCATCTCTGGGCTCCAGCTCTGGGCTCTGAGCTCCGGGTTCAGGGCCTTGGCCAGAACAAAGCCCCTTGTCTGCGAAGCTGGTATTGAGTGGAGGATGGCGTGCTTACGTGGTAAAGCTCAAAAACATTTAAGCTCCTAGAGAAAGTGTCACTCCACTGGTGTTATTTCTGGAGGAAATTCCAGAAGCTAAACAACGGGGATCTTGGACTTTACCGGATGCCTTACAAACAGAACAGGAGGCCCCATTGGCTCCCATGGAGGACAAAGCTGGAAGCAATCCACCCCGTTTGAATGTGAGAAGGCGGGCCAAATATTGAAAGGAAGTTGCGATGGACACCGTCCAGCACTGGAACGGCCACACATCCCTGCTACCAGACGCAGTGGAGCTCTTCAGTCCCCGTTCAACATGTCAGCCTCCCGGCCTAGGGTGTGAACAGTTCAACCCCTGCCCCTGCCATCCTCCCTCCAGGCACCTTCCTGGCAAAGCCGCCCTCCTACTTAGCGGAAACATTCTGGCCCTCAAGGACAGCGTGTAAATGCGCAGTCACTGAGTAAGGCCTGCAGACGCTGCGGCCACCACTGGCCGCATACCTCGGAGGGGCGCGTCCTCGGAGCTGCCGTCCAGAACCTCCAGGTAGTCGTGGGAACACGCGGGGCTGCTCTCCAGGTCAAAGTGGCTGAAGGAGACGGTGATGTGGCTGACTGCAGGGAGACAGGGTGTGAGGGCCCGGGAGGGAAGATGGTGCGCACTTCCGCGACGCAGCCGCCAAGAGGAAGGAGGTGCGCCAGAGAGGGCCGCGGCCTCGCCTGCGACCACCGCGCCAGCCTCCACGCCGGCCTCCGGGCCCTCCCTGCGCGCTATCTGCATGCTTCCCTTAAGTTCTGATTCTGCACATCCTCGTCAGGAGCCCCCTCCCTCCTGGGAGCTCGCCCCACCCACCCCGTTGCCCTGAGGCCCGAGCAGGGGCCCTGGAGCTTCAGAGCCATGGTCAAGGAGGCTCAGGCTTCCTGGCCCAGCACAGGGCAGTCCTCCCCCAGCTCAGAGAGCAGCCCCTGATCTGTCCCCCGGCTCTTTCCAGGCTCTGAGCGGGGGTATCCTTCACCCGAGGTGCTGTGGCCCTGAGAGGACGCTCACTGGGGCCCCAGCCCAGCTCCCTTCTTTGCCCAAACACAAAGGCACTATCAGCTGTTCTCGAGGAGATGCTGGGGGATGGTTAGGCCAAGCTGCCCTCTTGGTGGACGGAAGAAGGGGCTGATAGAACAGCTCCAGGGCCTTCCCTTCCCAGACCTCCTGGAAGCAGCACCCCTGAGAACCTCCGAGGAGGCGGCCCTGAGCAGAATCGCCCCTCTGCAGCCCTGGGCGGCGGCCTGGGCCATCTTTGCATTGTCCTGCCTGCAAAATGGGGACAGTGGCCGTAGACCACTGAGCAGGAAAAACCACAGGATTCAAAACAGAGGAGGCCCTCAATGATATGAAATAAGTTAACTGCCTCAGAGAGCTAGAGTCTGGAAAAGTGGCTTACTGGAAATCGGGGGGTGGAGGAAGGATGTGAGTTAATGTCTGTAGGGGTGGAATCTGTGATGAGCTGGGGGTAAGTATGAGCACAAAGAAGGGACAAAATGGGGGCAAGGGGTTACCTTCGGGTGGGGTTTTCTGGGTTTGAGGGGGGCTGGGGATGGGAAGAGGGGTAATATGGTCCAAGAAATAGGTGGGAGGGAGGGGCAACATACAAACATGGGAGAGTGCCAGAAGTTCGTTGAGAACTAAATGTTGAGTAAAACGTATCAAAGTATAAATAGGAGGGTCACCTGGTTAGGACGCTCAGGGGGTATGGTCTGATGCGGGACGGACTCCGGAGGGAATAGCTGAAGGCTCATTTTGCCAAGGTGGGTTCTACCATTGGGTGGGGTGGACCCATATCCTGGGGAAGACTAATGCCGTCGAATAGAGAGAACTGTATCTCTCGTGAGAAAGGACGGCTCCCAGGGCATTAGATTGGCAGGCGTTGTGGGCCCTAAGGGGAGGGGAAAATGGACGTGCAATGGATAGAACAAAGGTAAATAAGGGGGCAAAAGAGGAGTTATGTGAGAGTACACGAGGATGAATATAAAACAGCTAATATTACACCAAAAACATATAGGGGACGACAGACTAATAATGAAAACCATAAGACAAAACATAGGATAACTAAAAAATTTAGAAAACTGTACAACCTAAAGTATGGACCACATAGTAAGCACAAATGTTACCTTGTTTGAAAACTATAGTTTCGGAATCTGTACATCAGTTTCAGGAAATATGATATGAATAAGTTAAAAGATTATTGCTGTGGAAGGGAAAAGGTTTTATGGTGGATCTGGGGAAATACTGTATATTGTATATATGAATTTTGGTGATCTAAGACTCTTCTGAAGCTGACATTATGTTGGGATTCACTTTACGGGAAGTTTTGGATCACAGAGTGGTTCAACAATGGCAGCGGAGGAATACTGATATGGGATGTTATTGACAGGATATATATGGTTGACAGGGAGTTATACAGGGCATATGCCCAGGGTATATGGTAATGTCTATATATACTCATAGTGGAAACAATTAAAAACAACAGCTGGGGGGGTACTGGGCTCCTGGCCGGGGGGTCACTGTTGTGGGCCCTGGGAGAGCAGCGGCAATCCTCCAGGTGCAACGGCAAGAACCAGGAAGGAAGGAGGGCCCAACAGTGGGCTCTTGATACTAATGGCTACACTTTTGAGCCTATGCACCTGCAATAAGAACAAGGCCTAGAGTAGCATTGTGCCTGGGGGTTTCCTCCTGACAGCCTTCATGTTACTCAAATGTGGCCACTCTCACAGCCAAACTCAGCGTGTAGATGTGATGCATTCCCCCCAGCGTGGGACACGACACCCGGGGATGAGCCTCCCTGGCACCGAGGGATCACTACCACATACCAGCTGAAGAAACAACTAGAAAATGACCTTGAATTAAAGATTCAATGCGCAACAGCAGAATATACCTGTCTACATATAATAACATGACTTCGGGAAGCGGTTTGACCTAATGTAAGGGGGAAATGGAAAGGAGAAATGAGATTATAAGGCTGTGAGTCTCTAAAAAAGAGTCTGGAGGTTGTCAGAAGGAATACCCCTATGTACAACTGAACAGAGTCTAAGAGACAGATAAGGTAGATACAACCCCAGGTATTGGTTTTTTTGAGGGATAAAGAGACCCACGGGTTCTATGGTCATGGCAGAAGGGGTTCACTGCCATGACAGATGGCCCTTCTTTGGAGCTGGTGTTTCTGCGTGATGGAAATGGACTCAGAGGGGATCTCTTTTCACAAGACTTGCATGCTACTTTATTGGAATTGTAGTTGGTGCTGAGTTTAAGATATATGTAGGGGATCTGAATCTCTGGACTGATAATATGACACCCAGGCCCAGAGCCTCAACAGACTTCAGCTCCTACACTTTGACTTATTGGACTTACTCCACTCAGCTAACATGGAGTTGAAGAAGGTCAACCACCACAACATGGAGCCTAGAGTGTCTACAACTAGAAGCGGGAAGAGTGCATCCAGTACCCATGTGGAATCTAAGCCCTCACTTGACATAGGTGTGCAATGGACACAACCAATCCAATGTCCACAGAGGAAATGTGAAATGGGTGTGGGAACAGTAGCCATGGGGGCTGCTGGGTGTGGGGAACGGGAGGAAGAGATGAGATGTGGAGGCATTTTCGGGACGTGGAGTTGTCCTGGATAGTGCTTCACGGACAATTACGGGACACTGTAGATCCCCCCAGGGCCCACTGGATGGAACGTGAGAGAGTCTGGGCTATGATGTGGACCATTGACTATGGGGTGCAGTGATGCTCAGAGATGAACTTACCAGGCACAATGGATGTATCACGATGATGGGAGAGAGTGTTGCTGTGGGGGGAGTGGGGGGCAGGGGCGGTGGGGTTGAATGGGACCTCATATATATTTTTTAATGTAATTAAAAAATAATAATAATAAATAAATATAAAAAATAAAAAATAAAAAAAAATAATTAAAAAAAAAAAAAAAAAAAAAAACAGAGGAGGCCAGCACACTCCATGGTGTCCTCTCCACGAGCCGCGATGCTCAACACCAGCACTGCAGGCTCACCGTTTCTCACAGCGCTGCCCCACCTGGGCCTCTCACCTGGCGCTAAGGCGCTGCCCCTCACCTGGACGCTAAGGCGCTGCCCCTCACCCGGGTGCCCTATCCCCCTCCAGGCCCCGGGCTTACTCTGCACTTTGGCATTCAGCGGCTGCTGTGGGCACCTCCCCTCAAGGCAGCCTTCCTGCTGCACATGTAGCGGTCACTTTTGCTGCCCTCCCAGCACAGCAAGGTTAGGTGCTGTTTCCCCCTGACTGTGACACTTGAAAAGAGGCAGCGGGTTTTCAGTTACGCAGAACCTTCAGGGCAGGGGGTGCGTGTCCTGCATGGGCCTTGAGATTGCCGCGGTGGGGGGGGGTGCGCCTCGCGGGCCTCCCGCGGTCCCTGGCCCAGCCCGCCACTTACACGGGGGCTGAGCCTGCAGGGTCCAGCTGCAGTTCTGGTTGTATGGGTACTTGGCAGGGTACAGCGGCGAGGACAGGGTGTCGGACGAGCTGGTGAGGAGCAGGCCCCCGCAGGCTGTGGACAGACAGGGCAGGTCAGCCGTGCCTTCCCCCAGCTGTGCCGAGCCGCGAGGGGCTGGGCACCGTGGGGGAGAGCACGGCCTTTTCCTCATTTCTGCAGTGAATGCCAAGAACGTTCTCTGCCAAAGAAGGCTGACATAAACCGTGGGAAAATGGGGGCCTACTTTAAATTATAACATCTTTAAATCACAGGAAACAGGGCGGTGGCAAACAGCAGCAGGCTAAGAGGCTGTGAGCCGCCTCAACAGTCAAACAGAGCTCCAGCCAAGACTCACGTGCTCTTCCCACCCGTCAACGGGACCTACCAGCTGCTCTGGGCCACCCCACAGGGCTGCTCTGGGCCACCCCACAGGGCTGCTCTGGGGACCCCCCCACAGGGCTGCTCTGGGGACCCCCCCACAGGGCTGCTCTGGGGACCCCCCCACAGTGCTGCTCTGGGCCCCCCCACAGGGCTGCTCTGGGGACCCCCCCACAGGGCTGCTCCGGGGACCCCCACACACAGGGCTGCTCTGGGGAACCCCCCACAGGGCTGCTCCGGGGACACACACACACAGGGCTGCTCTGGGGAATCCCCCACAGGGCTGCTCTGGGGACTCCCCCACAGGGCTGCTCTGGCCGCCCCCAGGGCTGCTCTGGGTCCCCCATGGGGCAGGACGCTGGCAAGCGCCTGTTCCTCTGGACAGACCGTGTGACTAACAAGCCTGGACGAACGTGAACGAGGGGGCCGACTGCACAGGCAGCACCACGACCCGCGCCACAGCCGCCCGCTCTGGTCTCTGTCCCTGACAGGGCAGGGGCCGCTCTGAACACCTGGGTGACAGCGATGGCTGATAAGGCCTGGCAGGGAAACGGTGCTGTGCGCGTCAGAGACTGGGAGCCCGGGCCTGCAGCGGCCGTCCCCGGGGGCAGCCCCAGTGAAGGCTGGGGAGGGGATGGGGCCGCCGCCTCTGCAGTGTACAGCGCTCTGCATGAGCCCAAGAACCGAGACGTGCAGGCGTGGGCGCTGGCAGCCTCTGTGCTGGCTGAGGCGAACCCTGGAAGGTCAGCTCCGTGGTAACCACAGGCCTGCGGCCGCGGGCTGATCCTCATCGTCTATGGGGGCAGAGAGCGGGGACCAGCCAGGGGACCACCAGTACTTGCCTTGGCTGAAGCGGGCATGGAAGCCCCTGCTGTGCCCAGGTGCCCCGGCCCAGAACCGCACGAAGAGGGTGCTCCCCAAGGAGGTGAGGGCAACGGGCGGGCGCTGTCTCCCGCAGGCCCTCAGCAGGCGGGCCGTCCTGGAGTCAGAGCCGTCGTAGGCCTGCGGACAGAGAGCTGTTGAGTGGCCACAACCAGCCCTGGGCCCTGTCTGCCGCCTGACCCCAGCGGCCACAGCACTGCGGGGCCGAAGCGCGGGGACAGCTGGAGAGCTGGCAGGGACAGACCGGGCCTCCAGAGCGGACAGGGACGTTGCCACCTCGGAGGAGGGTGGAGCCAACCCGGCCCGCCGCAGCCGCTTGCTCTCCAGCCCTGCACGCTGCCCGTGCCCCGCAGCCCCGGGCACCCTCCGCCTGCATGGCCGCTGACCATTTCCCACAGTGCCCACGTCCCCATCCTGCTGCCCAGGGCCCCTCCTCCTGCTCAACCTCCGAAGACCCCCTTTCCAAGCAAGGTCTCATTACGGGGGGCTGGGGGGGTGAGCATGGCCTCTGGGCGCAGTCCGGCCTGAAGGACCCCTCCTCAGCCCACGGGGTGGGCAGCGGACGCCGGCGTCCTCCGGGGACTCCGTGTGGAGGTTTGGGGTGAAGCAGGGGCACGCAGCCTCTCTGGTGGGCAGCAGCCGCCACCACCAGCCGCTCGGCCCAGAGCAGGTCAGCTGACGTCCCGTCGGCTCTGTCCATCCCCAACAGGCGGCAGGGGGCGAGGAGCACAGCGCAGTGGCTTCTGGGAGAAGCGCGTCGACTGCGCAGCTCAGAGCCCAGCAGGATAGTGCCGGACCGCACGCCACGGGCGCGCCCTGGGGGGCAGGCCGACGTGCACTGTCGCCTCGAGAGGAACTGCCACTTCCGTTTCATGAGAAAGTCAGTAAAAAGCATCAAGTTGAGGGACTTAGGGCAGGGGGGGTCCCACCACCAGCTCCAAAGGCTCTGCCACCACCTGTGCGTGCGTCAGCACGTTGACGACGACTGGGGTCTCTGCCCTGAGTCACAGAAGTTTAAGAGGCACAACTCTCTAAGGACGGACTAAGGGTTTCACAGTAATTAAAGTAAACGCGGTTCTGGAGCAGCATGGGCTTTTTTTCCTTTTCCTTTTTCTTTTTTTTAAACTTAATATTCAATTTTTAAGCCTGTATATGCAATAAATGAAATTTTAAAACTGCTCTTATTTTACATTCAAACACTGATTTGAAACAATTACACTTCCTCAGCTGATTCAAACGCGGTTTTCCACCTGGGGTCACTGCTTCCTCTGAACACCTTGAACAAGCTGTGGCCGAAGCTACACACGCACCGTCACGAGACCTCGGGCGACGTCCACACAGCAGCTGCCCCAGACGCCCCTCACCGCACAAGCCAAGACTTCCCATCATTCTTGGTTCACCCCTTCTAAGGTTACAGCTGTCACATCCCAGTGTTTCGGATACTGTGTTACGTGGATACTACCATGGTTTTGGTATCAAAGGTTAAAACAAGCTTTATGGAAATTATCACGATACAAGGTGGCTCATTTGTTTCAGCATTTTTTGATCTCTAGGAACTCTCACTCCTCCCCTGAAAAAGCACACTTAGGGGCTTTCACAGGCCGTGGACTCTCACAGACAAGAATGTTCTAGTCTCCCTATTGGCACTGAGTGTGGAGTGCCAGTAAGCACGTAGAGGGCGTTCCTTTCACAGGCTGAGTGATGGTCAGGCCAACGCGTCACTCAGCCAGGTAAGTGCCCGGCTGCTCGGTCAGGAGGCCCTGGGCTCATCTTAATACAGTTATGGCTTTAGTCACCAGTGGGCTTACTGCACAGATGGCTGCTTACATCTACGTCCACAGGCAGAGTGCCCTCCACAAGGAGACACGCTTTATCCAGTCAGCTGAAGGCCTTGAAAGGAGAAGCGATTTCAACATCCAGAGAGAATTTCCCAGCGTCTGGACAGCCCACGTGTCCTGGAAGCTCACCAAGGGCCTTCGCTGGCCTTCACCGGAGCGCTGGTTTGCGGCCTGCTGTGAACCTGGGCTTGTGCGTCCCACAGTCACGCGAGGCTCTGTGGAAGCTCACACTCCTGGCAGGTCCCTCCTGTCGACTGTGCTCCCTGGAGAGCCCTGACGACCACAGGCTCGGCCCTGTGGCAGAAATGGGGAGGCGGGCCTCAGGGAACACTGGGAGCTACGGCGGAACCAGGAATCCCCCAAAGGAGCCGCTGCCAGGGCCTTGGGGCCTGGAATCACAGGGCCTGCCCCCCAAGGAGGTGGACGTCCCCGAGTCCAGACGCGATCATTCCACGACCACCCGCCCCCCGAGGAGGCGAATGTCCCGCGTCCACACACGAGCACCCACGACCGCAACTAACCGCATGGATCCTTGGGAGGAGAGCCGTAGCCAGGTGCTGCGGTAAACGCCACCCCATGAGCAGCATCCGGGAACTTAACCCTCCTTCCAAATCCTCACCGTTTCCTCCACGTCCCTTTAAGAGGTGCAGTTGCTGAGTTACCTGAACCACCCGCCCTTCCATGGAAGGACAAAGCTCAGGATGCCATGCGGGCACTCCTCCAAGGACCAAGTGGGGAAGAGCAATTCCCTCATTGAGTTTCCCAAGCTTGTGACATCAAACCAAGTCACGTTTAAAATTTTTAACTTATTACCATGAGGGATTCAATATTTACTCTAAGAAAAGCACTACAGGGAAGAAAAAGTGAGAAACCTCGTTCCCATTTATTTAAAAGTTCAAAGTTACGAGGCTTATCAGTGTGCATTTCCCCTTCCTTCCGTTTAGCTCCAAGGCAGAGCGAGCAGACCCTACTACAGCGCAGCGCAGGCGATAAATCAGTACAACTGACGACGTGCTGCCCTCAGGTCTACGCCAAGAGTCTTCTGGCCAAGGAATTGATTTTCTCATCTGTCACTTGGGAGCTCCAACCCAGGGGCTCTGGAGATCCCCGGGTGACCACCTACGGTCTGCTGGAAAGTTAACCCCATCTTCAGAGAGCATCCCGCATTTCCTAGATTTCCAGATATCAGCGCACACCATCAAAAGCAACACCTTGTACTATAAAACCCGGGGACCCATGCATGCTGGGGGCCACGACGGCCCCCCCAGGACAGAGGGGCAGCAGCACCCAGCCCCCGTCCGTCCTCCGGTCCAGCGAAGGCCCAGCGGCAAGCCCGCTGCCCCGAGGGTGCACTCCCCTAGATGCCCGGCCGCCTCGAAGGCTCCTCGCCTCCCCACGGGTCCCTGCCCACCTCCAGGCCCCTAGACATCAAACCTCACGATGCTCTGAAAACGACCAGCAGTTACCAGGAGGCTGAGTCACCCCAGGGTCATCACGGGAGGGCCCAGGCCTCCAGCTCCCAGGGAATCTGCAGCGTGTGGACGCGGATGTGGGCGTGTGTGCAGGTGCGTGCAGGAACACGCTCATGGTTCGTGAGAACGCAGGGGGCTCTAGCAAATACTGGCAGCTACTTAAACGTCCATTCACGGAGGACGGGTGGGAAGTACTTGTGGCAAGTACAGAAAATGGACTTCGACATGGCAGGAGGCACATGCTACGACTGACCGCATCATCCGCAGGACACAGCACAGTGCGCAGAAGGGCCAGCAGAGGACAAGTGGCATTGCTCAGAAAACATCCAGCACGGGGTGTGCACAGGTGTGCACGCATAGCGAGGAAGTGTAATAGCCACTGGGGCTGGGCCGCATCTCTGCAGGGCCAGTGGTGGACCCAGGGCTGGGCTGAGCCATCAACTGCCCTGGGAAATTCAGGAAATTTGGGAAATTCAGACTCAGAGCCAGTATGGCAAAATACTAAGATGCAATTTGTGTGTGTTATTTTCAATCCTATATATCTAAAATACATTTTCCTAGAGTTTCCAATAATAAAGATACTCTATTTAAAGGCAAAACAGGAGATGTAGCTGGATACACATAAAAGGCTAAGCTTAGCATTGTTATAATAAAAAATGCAGAAGGAATGGAAATGATCAATAGCAGTGGTTGGGTGAGTTATCGTATGACCATATAACTGATTACAGAGACAGAAAAACTGTTTTTAACAAGAATTGAATTTAGAAAACATTAAGGGAAAAACAGGACCCAAATGAGACATGGTACTGCCTCGACACTGTGTTTATGAGGAGGGAAACAGAACACCCGCGGAGCAGGCTCCGTGATGTGGTGGTAAGGTCGGCGTCTGTTTATTTCTCTTTCCTGTACTCACACTGATAGGGGCATGGGAAGTTCTACAACAGGACATGTTGGGTTTTAAGTGTTCAGCCGTCCAGATGTGGAAGGACTCGAGGGGCACTCAGGCTGCTGGGGTCTTGTCCTGGGTGGCCTCTCTTCGGGGTTACCACGCTTCATCTTGCTCGGGGAGAAGATAAGCCGCCTTACTGTGTGTGTGAACATGGCGACAAGCCGTACTTAGAATATGTACTGAAGACTTTACAATAGCTCAGAATAGAACAAGCGGGGCATGTGCACGGACGACCGCAGGCCCAGCTCTGGCACGAGGCCCACGACGGCCGCCTCTGCACGGAACGCGGCCCAGAAGCTGCCAGGGAGAGGGGCGCCAGCACGCCTAAGGACGCCGCGCCGTGCACAGCTCCATCTTGGCGTGGGAAACCGGGAGCTCAGACCCCAAGGCCAGGTGCTCCTGGTGCAGCAAGGCGGGTGGGACCGGGAAGAGCCCACCTGTCCGGCCCCTGCCAGGTGCCAGCCGCCCAGAGAGAAGGGAAGGCTGCGCTGCACCTGCTCAGGGCTGATCCCATGGAGCGAGCGAGCTGCCCAGCCTCTAGGCTGGAGGAGTTGCCCGCACACCTGGGCGCAGGTAGCACGGCCAGCTCAGGCTAACTTAGCAGGAGGCGTGACAAATACACCGAGCCCAGCCCCAGGTCCCAACGGAAGCTGCGGGTCCCTGGGCTCTGGCAGCCAGCTTCGTGCCTCCGACGTCTCCCACTCTCGTCTCCCGCTCTGGGTTGCTGGAGAGCTCGCAGAGCGCAAAACGAGGAAGGACCAGCTGCCCGTGGGAGACAGCTCCCGAGAGGCCACTCACAGGCACAGGCGCGCGCTCGGTTTCGAGGTGGAAGGGCCTGTGGAATCTCGCTCGCGGCCTCACACGTGGCAGGGGGGCTGCCGGCCCCGCGAGAGGAAGGCGGGGGTCCCTCAGGAAGCCGTGCGGATTGTTCAAGTCACAAACACGAGGAAGGAAGGACGTGACTGTGTCCCTGGCCGAGGTGCCTGCCTCAGGGCGTGAGGAGGGCGGTGGCCTCGGCCTCGCGCCTCCCGCCGTGCTCTCCAGAAGCCGCGCACCAGGGAGCTCGCGGCCACCCTGGCCAGGGTCCTGCCCCTGCCACACCTACCCCTTCTGCTGCCTGCTCCGGGTCTGCAAATTCCTGGGAAAGTGTCAATTCTAAGACTTTGCAGTTGTTGAAACCAGGGACTCAGAGGCTCCTGGAAAGGTCTGGAAAGGAACCCAAAGAGCTGGCTGCATTTCTCCAGTGAGCGAGCACTTGGGAACCCTGGGCTGAAAGTCATGCCAAAGCCAGCAAAGCCTGCTCTGGGCGATCCGTCCCGTCGCTCTCCACCCCAGGGCGCAGAGACGGGCCCAGCTTCCAGGGAGCGGCGGGCGTTGCCAGGCCACAGCGTGCCATCTCCAGGAGGCCACTGGACACCTGTGACCTAGCAGAGATGGCTTCCTGTGGGGGACCGGGGAGGGGACAGCCGGGGCTTCCGCCGGGATTCTGCTGGGCCGCGGTAAATGTTTAGAGGAGAGCCGCTTCCGCTGCCCCGCGAGCTGGGCTGTCCCTCCTCTGCTGCTGGCTCTGCTTCGGAAATGATGAGTTTCAAAAGGAAATGGCCAGGGGTGGCGTCTGAAATAAAACAGGACGTGGGCCCGGGGCTGCGCGGCTGCCGCCCCCGTCCAACAGCGCAGACGCGGGCATCTGGTTTTCCTCAGCTCCAGTCAGGCTCGCTTTCCTCCCCACATCAGGGCCAGAGGCTCCAGAGGACACAGGCCCATGGGGCGCGGCCCTGGCCAGGCAGCCGTGGGCCGTGCCGGGAACGCAGGCTGCCGCCTGGCTCTGCTCCACGGGCGCAGCGCTTGTGCCATCGCTGAGCCGGGGTCCTGGGGTCCGGGGCCTTCCCAGGACAGGGGTGCCGGCGGAGCTCGGGCTCAGGCTCCCAGGAGACGCCCCTCAAGCACTTAAGGTGCAGGCAGAGGAGGCCACGCCCCGATAGCCCCCACAGACCCACTGTGTGCCGAGATGCTGTGCGGGCACCCCAGCCCGGGGTCCTGCTGCCACTGCAGGAGAAACGCAGCGTGGCCCAGCAGGGGCGACCCGTGACCAGATCAGCTGGGCCGGGCGCTGGGGTTTCCATCAGCTCCCAGACCCCTGAAGTTCCATGGAGTCAAAACAGTCCGTTTCTCTTACTATCCATGATGACAGCATGAAATTCTAGAAAACGTACTCCCTGATGTCATCTAAGCTCTCCGGCTGGTCCATCCATCACATGCCGAGTGGGCTCTGCCCCACACGCCCCAACATCCCTGCCACCCCCCAGCGCAGCGGAGGCCAAGGTCACACGTGTGGCTGCTCACGGCGGCGCCATGTGCTCAGCTCATTCCGTGTCCTCAGTTCACTCCATGTGCTCGGCTCACTTGTGTTTTCAGCTCATTCCATGTCCTCCACTCATTCCGTGCACTCAGTGCCCTCGTGTCCTCCGCTCGTGTACTCAGCTCTCCTGTGTCCTTGGCCGTTTGTCTTGCCAAGTCTTCTCTGTCACTGAACTAACAGTAATGACCTTCTATGACCTTGCCTTACCCCAGGCCACTCACTGCCCGGGGCGTGCCTGCACCCCTGAACCTGCTTGGAGCCTGGGCCTTCCACCTCCCCCCCCCCGCCCGCTGCCCCCCCCCCCGGCATCAGGGCCAAATCCAGGGGCTCCTCTCCAGCCTCCCGAGGCTGCCTGGCTGTCCCCTTCCAGCTTGGAGGCACTCTCCTCCTCTGCTCCAGCGCCCGCCTCCGGCCCCCTAAGGCTGGGGCTCCCCAAAGGTTCTATGGCCTCTTCTCTTCAGGAAACACACCGCTGTAACCTTGAGAAGCCACCCTCCCGCCCACGGGATGTCCAGCTGCAGGTCAGGCCAGGGCCCCGCCCCTCACCCGCCAACCCCTCCCCACCCCGCAGGCGCGGCTGGAAAGGGTCCAGGGCCACCACCCAAGCTCTCCAGCATGCCCCCTCCGCTCCAAGGCCGGCTCCCCTCAACAGTCCGGAGTGCCGCAGCCAGGGTCCCGCCTCCCGCTTTCCTGCCGCCCCTTCTAGGGGCCAGTCCTCAGCTTCCACAAGCCCCTGCCATGGGGACAGCATGTCCAGCTTCATCCTCAGCCTCGGGACATGCTCCCACCCAGGCCGTGCACCCAGCAGGACCCTGGCTCACCTCCCCCAGGCCTCCGCCCACCACCCCCTGGCCTCATGGCCACGACCCGATCACAGAACCCCCTGCCCCTCTAAGGGATGTCCAGCCTGCAGCCCTGTGGTGGACGGTCATCCACCTTCCCATCGGAACATGCTTCCCATCACCGCGCACCCTCCTGAGCCAGGCGCACGCACTGCCCTGCACTGTCCTGCAGAAAAGACTCCCGAGTGCGTTCTTGTCTCCCTGAGGGGTGGTGGCCCAGGGTCACTAACTAAATGCATTTTAAACTATTCCCATATGTCCTCTGTGTCTTACCCTCTCTTCCACATTTTCTGTGCTTTTTCTGGTCCATGCTTTACTTTGGATATATTCTTCTGCCTATCTTCCAGTTCACTATTTCTCTCTTCAACTCTAATTTGTCTACTCTATAAATAAACCCTTCCACTGAGATTTTAATATCAGTTATTATTTTTATAAGTTCTAAAATTTTGAATTGGTTCTTTTTCATATTTGCAATGTAATTTTTATAGTTTGCAGTTCCTTGTTGAAAGTTCTGAACCTGACTCTTTCCTCTATGAATTTCACAATCGTAGTTGTTGAACAACCTATACCTGGTAATTTTAGTGAAAAGTAGTAGTGATGATATCCTGGTGATCTGGAGCAGTTAGTGGGTTTGTTCCCATTGCCTGCTGCTCATGCTATTTCTCAGTCATGTTATATTGTCTTTTCATGTACCAGAATATCTTTGATTGTGTGTTAGCTATGCCTATGAAAAACGATTGGTGGAAATCAGGAGTAGAATGATTTTAACTCCTTTTCAAGAAGACTCCAAGTTGCATGGATGCATTAACAATATAGGATTTCCTCTCAGGAGCCCAAGGCTTAAGAATCTAGGGGCCACCCAGCCGAGTGAAAGGATGCAGGCTCTGGGAACGCCGTCCTACTTCCATTTTATCTGGACATTGGATGCATTATCGGGACTGCACCAGCTCAGGACCTGGACTCACCCCCTGGTCCTCTTTGCCTGGAGAAGCTCTCAGAAGTGTCGCAACCCCCTTCTGGATCAGTGACCACCCTATGGGCAAAGCAGGTCCAAAGACTCGGCCTGGGTCTCTCTCAGATAATGACTCAGGAATTTCATACTACCTTTGAGTTCTCTCTTGCATTTAAGAATATGCTTTTACATGTCATTCAAAATTCCTCAGTTTTCTTCTTCATGAGCATCAGTCTAAAAAAACCTTACTGTTTATATAGTGCTTTGCCTGTTCAGACCCTGAAGATACGGTAACAAATAAATTGAACTTGTAGGTAGATTAATGTAGGTAGTCTTGTGAAATAATAATAGAAAGCCCATCATTAGACTGGAATACATTGAGAAATGTGAAACAACTTTGAGTTTTCGTGAATCAAATTTGAAAAAAGCCAGTCAGTTGGAGTTTGTGTAAGAGAGGAAACTAGATTAAAAAGATAATTAACCAAGAGAATCTGGGTTATATTGGGGTAAAATGTCTAAAATACCATAAGAAAAGCGGAAAAAACTTGCATTAGGAAGTCGGGTACTTAAAATATTTAAATTAAAAACAATAATAAAAAGTAAAGCTTGAAATAGAACCTCATTCACTCTTATAATAAGCACAAAGCATTCGTTTCTAGTGAGAATGCATTAAAGTTTTTAGGAGGGGCAGAAATGTTCTATCATCTAACCAACTCAGAGCCACACATCTTCTCCTGCACTTCTGCTCCCCAAACTATTCCGTTCCATCAGAGCAGGATTTGCTGAAGCAGCAAAAGGAGATACGCTGATCTCAAGAGAACGAGAGATGAATAGTTACAGATTGAAACCAGTTTTGGACTCCTGTCCACTACACTTTCCTCATCTTCCTTGCAGCCAGTTCTTGCCAATCATATGGAAGAGGATCTCCGTGACACTTTACTTATTAAACAACAACAAGAAGAAGCCAGGGAGACTCGGGATGTTCAGAAGTGCTGCGGCCCTTTTTAGACCAAGAGGTAATGGACACAAAATGAAAAGCCAGCACACTAGCGACAGGAAAGCAAAATCTGAGCTGTTAGGCAAATCCTGACTTGGTAGTAGTTTGAAAGGAAATGATCTAGAGTTTAGTGGGGCTTTCTAGGGTTGGCACTGGAAGCATCGCAATGAACACATTCTGTGAATGTGCTCGGATGGTGGCGTGTCACAGGCTCCACTGCAGACAGTGCCTGAAACGTGTTGTCACTTACCATGATACAGGAGTCAGGAGCCTCAAGGTCAAAGTCAGTGAAGTTCAAGAGAACACGGTGGTTTCTTTCAACCTGAATGACCCAGGAGCAGTCGGTGTTACTCCTGAAAGGACTGGGGTAATTTGGAGAATGGATTTCTCCCCTGGGAATCTGGAAGATCCCACCGCAACCTGTAATGGGAAACCCAGGTCACCAGTGAGAGGAACGGCAGGGGTGAGCACCCACTCACCTCCTACCACAATCACTGCGCCGCTCTGCCGGCTGCGGCTTAGCTCAACAATAAGGCAGGTGGACAAGGGCAATGAAAGAAAACACTTCAGATACTTTAAGTATTTACAGCAAAGGTGACACAAAGAAGGAAACGTGCAAATATAGTTGTTGTTTACATGACACCATGAAATTCCTCCCACTGTTCTCTAAAACTATTGCACACATAAAAATAACACATCTCCTCCTAAGAATTCTGATAATCCAGTAGTATATGCTTTAACAACTATTTTAATATTTGCCCTTTATATGTTTCATACTCTGGACCTAAGGTAATACTTACTCGGGTTTTTTACTCTTACAATGTTATCAAATGCCTACATCTGTGACCCATCATTTATTTCTTGGATTTATCAAGATTTATATATTTCCATTATGGTATCAACCAATAATGGAAAAATTAAGTGTTACTTCCTAACCCTCAGGAAGCACTTTTGGGTCCTCTAAACACGATGTGTGAGTTCTACTCTGATTAAGTTCATGTATACCTAACACTGAAAGAGGGCTAATGTACCTCCTGCCACCTGGGGCTGAAGAAGCAAGGGCGCAGGTGGCCCTGGTGGCCAGCAGGTGGCCTCCCCAACTCTCCTGGGCCTGCTGGGCTGTGACAGTCAGCAGGTCACCAAAGGCTCTCAGTTCCCACCTCCTCGTGGGTGCAAGGAGGGGCTGGGGGCCAGGCTGGGTGGGGCCTCATGGGTGCAAGGAGTGGCTGGGGGCCAGGCTGGGCGGGGCCTCGTGGGTACAATGGGGGCTGGGGGCCAGGCTGGGCGGGGCCTTGTGGGTACAATGAGGGGCTGGGGGCCGGGCTGGGTGGGGCCTCCTGGGTGCAATGAGGGGCTGGGGGCCAGGTTGGGCGGGGCCTCATGGGTGCAAGGAGGGGTTGGGGGCCAGGTTGGGCGGGGCCTTGTGGGTACAATGAGGGGCTGGGGGCCAGGCTGGGTGGGGCCTCCTGGGTGCAATGAGGGGCTGGGGGCCAGGTTGGGCGGGGCCTCATGGGTGCAAGGAGGGGTTGGGGGCCAGGTTGGGCGGGGCCTTGTAGGTACAATGAGGGGCTGGGGGCTGGGCTGGGCGGGGTCTCCTGGGTGCAATGAGGGGCTTGGGGGCCAGGCTGGGTGGGGCCTCGTGGGTGCAAGGAGGGGCTGGGGGCCGGGCTGGGCGGGGCCTCGTGGGTACAATGGGGGCTGGGGGCTGGGCTGGGCGGGGCCTCGTGGGTGCAAGGAGGGGCTGGGGGCCGGGCTGGGTGGGGCCTTGTGGGTGCAAGGAGGGGCTGGAGGCCAGGCTGGGCGGGTCCTCATGGGTGCAAGGAGGGGCTGGGGGCCAGGCTGGGCGGGGCCTTGGGGACTTTCCGGAGGCCTGGCCTGGGGCAGGGCCCACAGCCCCGGCGGTCTTTCTGCAGGGCCAGCAAGCCAGTAGGGGTCTGCCCACGCCAGGCCGGCCCCTGCTGGTCTGCACAGACCCCTGGGTCTCGGGCGCGCCTGCACCTGACGTCCGCATGGGCATCGTCTGCACCTTGGCGAGGTGCCCCGCCGGCTGCTGGGCTGGGGGCTCGCGCTTGGCCTGCACCCACCCCTGCCCAGCAGCGGGCCTGCGGGCGGCGCTCTCCGCTCAGGAAGGCCCTGCTGTCAGGCAGCCCCCACGGGCACCCCGTGGACCTCACCTCCGGGGACGGCTTCCCAGGAGGCGTTGAAGCCCCTCCCGTTGATGGAGCTGTCCGTCTTGAAGCGCACGGCGAGCTCGCTGCCCGTGCTGGACACCTGGAGGGGGCTGCTGGACGGCCTCTGGGAGCAGAGCTGGGCTATCCTGGGGGCGTGGAAGGTGGGCCCCCCGTAGACCTGGGACGGGAAGGCTTCGTGAGGCCAGCGGTGGCCGCGGTGGCTCCCAGCCCCTCCACGAGGTGTTGGCTGCGCAGTGCCACCCAGGAGCGCCCTCTTCCTCAGCCGCAGTCCCGGCCCCAGGAACACCGCCCGAGCGGGCTGAGGAGACCCCTGGACTCGACCCGTCTTCCTGGGCCTTCGTGCGGTCACAAGGCTTCGTGCCTAGCTTTCAAGGCCACCGACACAGAAGTGTAGCAGGCGGCCCTGAGGTGACGCGGGCTGGTTCTCCACGGGCCACCCCTCTCCCGGCCTGCACCCTGGTCTTTAGACCCAGGCAGAAAATATGGCAGTTTTGCTCAGTCGGAGGCGGTGGACACAATCTCCTCGAGTGGGTTCCGGGGTGGCGGGGGGCTGCCAGGCCCGGCCCCACCTGGGCAGCCCCCTCCAGCCCTCCCAGCTCCTGCCAACTCGCCTCCAGGGTCAAGGGCCCCTGGTCCCCCGTGCCCTGCGGCCAGCCCACCCGAAGGGGCCTTGAGACCCCCAGCTCCTCACTGCCCTGGGCCAGGCCCTTCAGAGAGTGGGGGCAGAGGGAGGTCAGATGGCAGAGGCTGCGAGCCGGCAGGAGGCCGTGCTGGAGGCAGTTTAGGGAGCGAGTCTCTGGCCCATCATCCACTCCCACACTTACACACTCACTGAAACACACTCATGCGCACACGGAGCCACGCACACTCACGCCACATGCACAGAGCCATGCACACTCACGCCACACGCACACTACCACACTTACACACTCACTGAAACACACTTGTACACACAGCCACGCACACTCACGCCACACGCACAGAGCCATGCACACTCATGCCACATGCACACCACACTTACACATTCACTGAAACACACTCATACACACACAGAGCCACGCACACTCACGCCACATGCACAGAGCCATGCACACTCATGCCACACGCACACTACCACACTTACACACTCACTGAAACAAACTCATACACACACAGAGCCACACACACTCACACCACATGCACACTACCACACTTACACACTCACTGAAACACACTTGTACACACACGGAGCCACGCACACTCACGCCACACACACACTACCACACTTACACACTCACTGAAACACACTCATGCGCACACGGAGCCACGCACACTCACGCCACACGCACAGAGCCATGCACACTCACGCCACATGCATACTACCACCCTTACACACTCACTGAAACACACTCATACACACACAGAGCCACACACACTCACGCCACATGCACACCACACTTACACATTCACTGAAACACACTTGTACACACACGGAGCCACGCACATGCCACACTCCCACACTCACTCATTAAAACACACTTGTGCACACATGGAGCCATGCACACTCCCACACTTACACACTCACTGAAACACTCATGCACACATGGAACCACGCACACGCCGCTCGCACGCCCACAGGCGCTCTGCTCCCGCTCCCTGGCACACCTGCACACTCGCCCTGTCACCCAGGCAGGCTCCTGGCCCCGCCCACCTTCACGCCCACCTGGCCACTGCCCTCTGGGGGCCCCGCCCCGCAGCCGCTGAGCGGGATGCCCCAGGGCTCTGGGCATGAGAACAAGCCTGGGCCGCGGGCCAAGCGCCAATGGCTTCTTTGTCTGGTGATCTCCCAGCCAGGCAGGAAGGCCGAGAAGAAAGGAAGGGCTGTTCAGGGAGCGGCTGGGCCGGTCAGCGGCCCCCAGCGGGGCAGCCCTTGGATGGGGCAGGGCCCATGCACCCTCACGTGCCAAGGGGCTCAGAGAGGAGCCGGGTCAGCCGGACACGCGGCCCGGGGTAGCCCCGACCGCGAAGCACCAGGCACCAAGCAAGGTGCCGCTTGCCTGCTGCTCAGGGCCCGGAAGCCTCCGGAAGCCTCCAGAGGCCGGCCTCTCGCACCTTCTGCCTCCCCTCTGGCCGCGCGCTCTCAGACAACCCTGTGCAGGGACCTGGCCCAGCAACTGCCCTCAAGGGGTGGGCAAGGGGCTGCAGGCGGGGCCCCCTCGCTGCCCTGCCTAGCCCTGCAAAGCCCTCGGGCCGGGGTCCACCAGGGTCGGCAGGACGCCCGCCGGGCTGAACCCCAGGGAGCAGAGTGGCCCAAGGCCGGGTGACCCGGCCAGGGCCCAGGCCAGCCTGTGACCAGTCCAGCATTTCTTTCCGCTTGGCTGGGGCCCGCTCAGCACTCTGGCCGACTGACCGCGTGCTCTGTGCGGCCAGCAGGCTTCCGGGCACCGGGCTCGAGGGGACACGGGCTCCTGGCGAGACCAGCGAGGCACAGCGCCCATGGCCGCGCGGGGTCCCAGTCTGGACGGTCAGCAGGTCCTGTCCACACTCTCAGCCCAGAACCAGCAAGCGCTCCTCCTGCAGGTCACTGCAGGACTGAAGTGCCCGGAGCAGCGAGCGGCACTCCAGCCTTAAACTGCTCCTGAAAGACCTTAAAATTCCCCCAAACCCAGCTTCAGAGGCCACAGGCCTGCACTGCTGCCTGCGAGCCTGGGCCGGGGCACCGGACAGGCCAGAGGCCCCCCCGCCCTGGGCTCCCCCTACCCTGGGCCCCCCCACACCTCCCCCAGCCCTGGGCACCTCCCCCCGCCCTGAACAACCCCCAGCCTGGGCCTCCCAGTCAGGCCCTGGCCTCTCTCTGCCCATCTTGTCTCGGCCCCACCACTGCCCCCCCCAGCCCTGGACACCCCTTCCCCTGCCCAGGGCCTCACCCCTTGCCCTGACCTCTCCCCTCCTGTCTTGCCTCTGTGCCCCCTGCCTCCCCCAGGCCTGTCCTCAGGGAGCAGCCCCCTGCCCCTCCCGGGAGGGGTGTGCCCGAGCCCGAGCCCCGTGCGCGGTGCCCGCGGATCCCTGGCTCCGCAGGGCACAGGAAGCCTGGAGGCGCCCGTGGCCCCCCGCTGGGAGGGCAGTCCCTCGACCGGCCTGTGCTCAGAGGGGGCGCCAGGACAGGGAGGCTGACCCTGGCGTCCTCCAGGGAGGCCGAGTGCCAGCCTCGGGGCTCGGCCCGGGGATGAGGCTCCCCCAGGGCTCCAGGGAAGCTCCAGGGAAGCTCCCGGGGAGCCCCCTGCCATGCCCACAGGGGGCCGAGCAGCCTCCATGCGGGGCTCCGGCCTGGGTGGGCCTGGACTGAAGCCTGCACCCTGAGTCCTGCCACCCCTCAGGTCCCACGGGGTGGGGGCCCGTGTATGTGCCAGCCCACACCCGCCCCTGCCACTCTCTGGCTCTGCTTCTGGAAGCTGCTCCCTCAGCCTGCTGAGGGTGCCAGCAGCCAGGCAGGGGCATCTTCAGCCTCGGGAAGGGAGCGGCCGTGGGGGGGACGCCCTGGGCCGCGCCCGCTGGTTCCAGGGCCCAGGGACTAGGCACAGCCGCCCAGTGCCCCTCCTGGGCTCTGCCCGCCCCTCACCGCCCACCCGGGTTATCTCCCACCCAAGCTGCCTGCGGCCAGAACCTTGGGTCACTGCTTTTCCAGAAGCAAACGAGGACTGACAGGGCAACGCCCACCCCCAGTGCTGCCTCGGTGTCCAGCTCCCCGGCGGCTGGCACCGGGACACCCTCAGGTCACGCGCTCCAAGCCTTCGCCCTCCTACCTCCAGCACGTCGTAGTCGCAGGTGGCGTGGTACTCCACGTCGAAGTCGAGGATGGTGAGGCGGATGCTGCTCCCCGGCGCGGCGTGCAGGTACCAGATGCACTCCTTGTTCGGGAGGTACCTGTCCGGGTACCGCGGGCTGCTGAAGGAACCCCCCGTTCCAGACTGCTCCCCACCGCAGCCTGTGACAGAGCGAGGCAGTCAGCGCCGCTGACGCGGGGAGAGTCCCCGAGCGCGGCTGACACCAGGGGAGCCGGCGTTGACCCAGGCTGCAGATGGGAGCAGGAGACACAGCTACGGCGAGGTAGGTTCACTCTTCTTTTAAAAAGCATCAGCTACTTCTCACTGCATCAAACCTTGGGCATTTCCCCCCAAATGTCACACCAGTTCTAGGTTTTCCTCCTTACATTTAGGCTGAAACAACAGGGTGGGTGGCAGGCTGCCCACCGGCTGGTGCGCAGAAAGAGCCCACCGGGGCCACCAGCGCGCCACCTCCTGCCATTCACAGACCCAAGTGCCGGGCAGCTGGGAAACCGCCACGTGGGAAAGCAAGCAAGGAAAGGCCCCGCTGCGCACCAGGTCGTGGGCACCCCACGACACGCCGCCCTTGCGCTGGGGGCAACACAGCGGCCGGCGCAGCACGAAGCCCACCAGGCCGGCTGCCCCAGCGCTCGTCCCTGTGCCCACCGGCCGCCCGCTCCCCTGCAGGCAGAGAGAGGTGCCTGCAGACCGTGCTGCCCCCAGGGAGAGGACACTTCACCAAGACAGGCTGCGGGGGGACAGCGCAGGAGGGCTGGACCAGCCAACGGCCGCTTTGCGACAGCAGGTGGGTGATTAAGGAAACGCGTTTGCTCTGTCAGCAGTTCTGGGCCTCCTTTTCTAACTTTGCGGAATATTCTTTATAGGGTGGCAGAGTCTTCCAAGTGACTGCTCTTATTCTGCATCAAGGCCGCTCATGCTTGGAAATATTGGCGCCTCCTCGCGCCATTAAGACTCCATGTGCGGTTTTACAGCAATGGAGTTAAACAACGCGGTGGAGCAGGCAAGGTACTAATTCTTGCCGCACTAGGCAAATCCTCCTAGAGAGTGACTGACGAAAGTTAGAGGAGATCATCTGCAGACACCCACAGAATCCACACTTCGCTGAAACAGAGCGAGGAGAAAGCTAAGAAGAATGCTGCTGGGGTGAAGAAACCTGGCTCCAGCTCCAAGTGCCCCCAGCTTGCTGAGCTGCCAGTTCCCTTAGTGCAATATTTTTCCTGTGTCCTCTGAAGCCTACTTTTATTTCTGATTAACGTCCTACAGAAAAGCGGCTGGAAATTAAACATTATTTATAGTCAGTGGTGAAAGTTAAAAAAAGACACAAATGGCATAAAAGATGAGAAAATACTTTCCCTTCTATCGCAGCACGTGGAAGATGGCCCTGAGACCAGAACCAGCCCAGCCCTGACCTCGGCACCCCGCACACCTCCAGGGGGTGCCATTCCAGCACATTGCGCAGAACAGGGCTCCCAGGGTGCGCAGGACAGCTGTGGACTCGTTCTAGAGCGCAAGTGTTCGCGAAGGCCTCAGCGCTAAGCCTGGCCATCCTGTTAGCCCATGGCTTTTTGCAGCTGCTCTTCAGTTGCATCCAGTAGATGGTCCAGTGAAGAGTCTTTTGAGGGAAATACCATTGTGGGCTGCATGACAAAATGGAAGCTTGGACGTCACCCCTCTGCATTTTTATGGAGGTTCATCGGATAATCTAACTCATTTTTATTACAGTTGATACAGCTAAAATCCATATAACCTTTTCCATTGTCTTTTCCAATTGTTTGGTTGGCAGGCACAGGAATGGCAGTGGGCCTTGCGGCCTGTTCTATCTACCCACCTGCACCCTGCGCTTTCCCCCAAGACCTGAAGCATGCGCTAACCGGGTCTGCACTTCCCCAAAGGGAACCACTCACTCCCCGCCTGGCCTGCCCCGTGCTCTCCTGCCCTCTTGCCGGCGGCTTTTCAAGAGAAGTTGCAGCAGGACTGTGAGTGGTGCCAGAAACCGCCGGGCTCGAGCACCCTTGGGGTTTCCCGGGGTTCTCGCTCCTTCTGGGGGTCACCCACCAAGTAGTAACAAGTCTGACTTAAAAGTTCTCACCAAATGCAATATAGACTATATTAAGTTCATGGTGCTTTACAGTCAAAACTGTAAAGTAATGGGAAATAAACTTAGTTCTGATGATTACGGTAGAAATTTAACTTCATTTTATATTTCTACATTTTTAAAGAGATAAAATAGTTTTCCAAATCCATCTACTGATTTGATGAGTATTTATCAGGCACAGGGCTATGGAGAAAACCCCACTGACCTAAATACATGGCCCTTATACACGTGCAGTTGTGCAAATCACTGAGCTCCTTATGCTTCAGCTTCAGTTTGAAAGACTAATATTATTACCTATTGATGGTAAAGAGCAATCAGTGAATCCATTATAGGCTCTTCATGCTAAGTGGCTGTGAGTTACAAATAACAGAAAATAAATCATCACACTGACTTGCTAAAAGATCATTTTAAATCTGTTCATTTCACTAGTATGATATTATATAATTCTCTTTTGGTATTAGTTTCTAGTCCACAAATGAGAGATTTTGATCAGCATTCAGCCAGTGAAGCCTCATTCTCCTGGGTATCATCTCTTTTTCCTAGAGTTGGGATTCTTTGGCAAATGTGTCATTTAATCAGGCAAAAGAAAATAACTATTTTAAAAACTGAAAAAACGAAAAATGCCTGTTTTCTTCTGTGCTGTCTTTTAGTGACATGGGAAAACATGTTCACAACAAAATTATGAAAATTTCTATTAGTCAAAAAATTAAATATACAATGAATGTTATTTGATACTTTGTTTCATAAATTCAAGCTCTCATTAGGCTAACAGTGAAACTTCAGAATATGAATTTGGAATTGTGTAATTATTGATTAAAATGAAAAACTCTAAATTGATACCAAGTGATGAAATTTTTTAAATTACAAATGAAAATAATTATAATTCCCATAAAGGGTATTTATGTTTCTGAAGACTATAGTGTGAGTCTCCTGAGTTGCACTTATGTAGAGCTTAGCAATCCATTTGCTACAGCAGAGGGAGTCGGTCACAGTTCAGGGAAGTGGTGAGAACCTGCACGAGCACGACTGCCCCACGGCCCACGAGGAGGTGGGAAGGCATCGACAGCTGTGTCCACAATGCCAGAGAGAGAAAACCTGCTCCAAACGCTGAAATGAACCAGAAGCGGCGTGAGTCAGCCTGGCCTCATCAGGAGCAAACTGCCTGATGGTGTTGGGTCCTTCACATGTTTGGCTTCTCTCTCTGCACCTCCTGCGGGAGCAGCAAAGCCTGTGGGTCTCTTTAACGGAGGCTTTGGTGAGCCACTCTTCCTGGGTAGTTGTGGTCAGTACATCTGATGTCTAATATTAGTGGGTTTCCTAATTTTGCTTTCCTATTAATTTCCTTTGGGGCCAGGACGGGGAAAACGTGTTTTATCCACCGCACTGTTTCCTTTTAGCCTGGGGTTCGGGGCTGGGCAGTGGTTGCTGAAGTCCAGCTTCTCCTGAAGGTGTGAGGGACCCTGCTCCACACTGCCTGCCCGCCTGCCCACACTGGAAGCAGCGAGGCCCGTCCACTCTCAGCTGCCTGCCCTGGATGCAGGCAAGTCCAAGCGCAGGCTCCCCACCACGTCCCACCTCGTGGAACCGCTGCGGGCACCCAGGGAGGGCTGCGTCCTTGCCAGCCGCACGGTGACCCGGGGGTGGGGACCAGTGAGGCTGGCGTGATCTCTGAATCTCCCATCTGGCCGAATGAGTAAAACAATATGAAAGGGGCAGGGCAGCGTCCCACCCTGGGCAGCAGTCACGCAAAGCAGACGGCAGCGTCAAAGCCCCTCAAGGTCCCAGAAAGAAGGACAAACGGGAAAGAGCGGCCATGGACAGACAGCGGAGTGAGGCAGCGCTTTGAGGAGCAGCCGGCGTGGCCCTCCCTGGCGCAGTGAGGCCCCTTCGAGCGGCCCTGCGGCGTGCTCCTGGAAGCAGCCCCACGCAGGGAGGGCAGGGCTGCGGCTAGCGGGGGCCTCCCCTCAGCTCCAGGGCGGCGTGGCCCTGCCCAGGCGGCTGCTGCTGGGGGCCCAGCTCAGGGCGCGCAGCGAGCGCCAAGGGGCGGGACGGTCACGCCAGCCCAGCCCAGAGACAAACAAAGGGAGGCCATGCCGGGCAGCTGGTGGGCCCCGTCCAGCCACCGGGCCTGTGTGGCCCAAGGGGAAGAGGCAGTGTGGACGCAGCCCTCGTTATTGTCTGTCCATCTCGGGGAAATCACCATGGAAAGCCGGAAAAATAAACAAAGCAACACCTCCTCACTTACTTTGAGGCAAATCTGACAAAAATCCATGTATTAACGTCATTAGACATCAGCCGACTGGAATAAAATAACGCCCTGAAGAGAATCGTGTTTTCTCAGTTTTGAATAGCTCATCTTTACAAAACTTTTAGTACCAGTGATGCATAAACTATTTGATTTTATTTTCCTCCAGACTCCCATTCATCAGCTGAGAGGAACTGATTGCCTTATCAGCAGGAAGTGTTTACCTTATCAGCAGGAAGCAGGTTCACCCGCCTCATTCACAGCAAGGGAGAGCTTAAATCTGTTTCTAAACCTGCTTACTTATGTAGGCAATTTTAAATTTTTTCATAAAAGGACTTTGGTATCCGTGGTGTTGTTTTTGTCTAAAACAAGCTATGAGGCATAAAATTCCAGAACAAAACATTTGAGAATAATCTCCAATATATGTTCTATCTTAAGCTTATTATTTTTATTTTTTTAAACAAAAAAGCTTTAATAAAAGCAAACCAAAAATGAAACAGCCAAAAAGAATCAGAGGTATCAGACACACAAGATTTAAAAAGTTTATTCTGTATCACCCTATTATTGCTTGAATGCAGCTGGCTACAAAATCAAGAAGCAAGCATCAAGAGCTAATGTTTTAAAGTATTAAAATGTACAGTATGCAACAAAAAAGACAAGACAAACAAAGAAACAGGATATGATGCCCATTTAAAGGAAGAGGATAAAAAATACAGAAAACACCAAATGAAGAAGTCGAGAATGTGGACATACCAAATAAAACCTTTTTAAAAATGATGTTAAAAACTCTCAAGGAGATAAAGGAAAATACAGAGAAAGAACAACTAAATGATATCAGGAAAGTAATAATGAGCATTATGAGATCTTAGTAAAGACAGAGAAATTTTCAAAAGGAACCAAACAATTCCTGGAGTTGAAGACGTCAATAACTGAAATTGAAAATGCCCAGGAGGGTTTCAAGAGCAGACTGGAGCTGCATAAGAGAGAATCAGGGAACCCAAAGACAAGACACTTCAAATGCGTCAGTCAGAGGAGCTGAAAGGAAAACGAAGAATTATTAAAAGTGAAAATAGGGAAGCGGATGTGGCTCAAGTGAAAGGCCTCCGCCTACGATATGGGAGGACCCAAGTTCAAACCCTGGGACCTCCTGGTGAAAAAGAAGGGAAAGTGTGCCCATGTGGTGAGCGAGTGCCCACGTGGTGAGCACAAGTGCCCTCACAGTGAGCCGAGTGCCCTCACAAGTGCCCGCGTGGTAAGCCAGTGCCCACGTGATTGCCCGTGTGGTGAGCCAGTCCCCGTGTGGTGAGCCAATGCCCACGCAGTGGGCTGAGAGCCCTCATGAGTGCCCACGTGGTGAGTGCCCGCATGGTGAGCCAGTGCCCACGTGATTATCTGCATGGTGAGCCAATGCCCACACAGTGAGCCGAGTGCCCTCACAAGTGCCCGCGTGGTAAGCCAGTGCCCACGTGATTGCCCGTGTGGTGAGCCAGTCCCCTTGTGGTGAGCCAATGCCCACGCAGTGGGCTGAGAGCCCTCATGAGTGCCCACGTGTGAGTGCCTGCATGGTGAGCCAGTGCCCACGTGATTATCTGCATGGTGAGCCAATGCCCACACAGTGAGCCGAGTGCCCTCACAAGTGCCCGCGTGGTAAGCCAGTGCCCACGTGATTGCCCGTGTGGTGAGCCAGTCCCCTTGTGGTGAGCCAATGCCCACGCAGTGGGCTGAGAGCCCTCATGAGTGCCCACGTGTGAGTGCCTGCATGGTGAGCCAGTGCCCACGTGATTATCTGCATGGTGAGCCAATGCCCACACAGTGAGCCGAGTGCCCTCACAAGTGCCCGCGTGGTGAGGCAGTGCCTGCACAAGTGAGTCACGCAGCAAGATGATGATGCAACAAAAGAGACAAGGGGAGAGTCAAGGGGAAGCAGAGCAGAGACCAGGAACTGAGGTGGCACAAGTGACAGGGAGCCTCTTTCCACATCAGAGGTCCCCAGGACGGAATCCCTCTGAATCCTAGAGGAGAGAGATGAGAAGAGAAGACAAAAAGAGAAAGAGATACAGAAGATCACTCAGTGAATGGACACAGACAGCAAAGAAACAGTAGGAAGCGGGAGGGGCAGGGGAGGGGAAAAATAAATCTTAAAAAAAAAAGTGAAAATAGCCCAAGGCACCTCTGGGACGTCATCAATCACACCTTTATACACATTGTGGGAGTCCCAAAAGAAGAGAGAAAGGGGCAGAAGGAATATTCAAAGAAATAATGACAGAGAACGTCCCACACTTTGCAAAAGGCATGAATTTGCACATCCAAGAAGCCCAGAGAACACCAAAGAGGATAAGTATGGAGGAAAACACACCCCGTCGTGTACTGATGACACCAGCGAAGCGAAGGACGAGGAGAGAGCTCTGGAAGCTGCAAAGGAAAACAACGTGTGAAGAGCGAGGGAGCCCCCGTCAGAGCGAGCACTGATTTCTCATCTGAAACCATGAGACAAGAAGGCAGTGGGCTGAAATACTTAAAGTGTTGAAAGGAAACAGCAGCCAGCCAAGAATTTTACATCTGGGAAGACTTTCCTTCAAAAATGAGGGAGAAGATTAAGACTTTCCCAGTAAAACAAAAGCTGGGGGAGCTCATCACCACAGGCCTGCCCCACAAGCAATGCTAAAGGGAGTTAGTTCTTCAGGCGGAAAGGAAAGGGCGCGAGACAGAGGCTCAAAGCAGCATACAGAAATAAAGATGTCTGGTGAGGAAAACCACAGGGGTAATTAAAAACGGCATTATTATTAGAGTATACTATTTGATATATTGTTCCACTTCTTCATTCAGGAGCTAAAACGCAAAAGCATAAAAAGTAATAATAAATCTATGATTTTGAACGTACAGTATACCAAGATATAAGTAGTGACAAGTACAAAAATGTGTGTGGGAAGAGAGAAGTACAGGAAAAGTATATGTATAGGCTATTAGGTTGATATCAAACCAAATATGATTATTATATATTTAGGATGCTGAATGTTAACTCCATGGTAACCACAAGAAAAATATATTAATTATATATCCAGATAGAAATGAAAAGGCATGCAATATGGTACAACATGAAAAGTCAAATAAATATAAAAGTCAGCATTAACAGAAGTGAAGGAGCAAGAAGTGTATAAAACTTACAAAGGTTAAATAGCAAAATGGCAGAAGAAAGTCCCGTATTATCAGTATTAACTGATATGTGTAAATGGATTAAACTCTCCAGTCAAAAGGCAAAGATTGGAAAAATGGATAAAAGAGTTTGACCAACTATGTGCAGTTTACAAGAGATCCTACTTACATACCAGGAATTTGAGACTGAAAGAATGGAAAAAATATACCATGCAACTAGTAACTGAGAGCTGGGATAGCTAAATTAATATCAGATAAAATAGACTTTAAGTCAAAAACAGTTATAAGGGATGAAGATGCTCACTATATACTGATATAAGTGGCTTTTTAATAATAAGATGTGATGATTATAAATACATATGCACCTAAGAGCAGAGCCCTAAAATACATGAAGCAAGTTCTGACAGATTTAAAGGGAGAAACTGACAGTTCTACATTACTAGTAGGAGACTTCAATTCACCACTTTCAATAATGGACAGAACACCCAGTCAGAAGATTAGTAAGTACAGGACTTGAGTGATACTCTAAACCAAGTGACCTTTCTAGAACAGTTCACCTATAAAAACAGAATACATGCTCTTTTCCAGTGCCCATGAATCATTCTCCAGGACAGACCATATCCTCGGTGACAAAACAAGCCTCATAAATTAAAAACCAGTGAAATCATACAGTATATATTCTCTGACCACAATGGAATGAAGCTATAAACCAATAACAGAGGGAGAAATGAAAAATTCACAAATAATGTAGAAATTATACAATGTACTCTTAAACAGTAAATGGGTTAAAGAGGAAATCACAAGGGGAACTGGGAAATATCTTCATGTGAATGAAAATGAAAATACAATAGACCAAAATTTATGAGATGCAGTGAAGGCATTGCTGAGAGGGAGATGTATAGCTCTAAATGCTTACATTAAAAAAAGAAGAAAGACTTCAAACTAGAGACCTAACTTCAAAACTGTAAGAACTAGAAAAGGAAGAGAAAACTAAACCCAAAGCAAGCAGAAGGAAGGAAATAACAATGATCAGAGCAGAGGAAAATGAAATAGAAAACAAACAAAACCAATTGAGAGAATAAAAAAGCAAAAGATAGTTCCCTGCAAAGATCAATAAATAACATGGACAAACCTTTAGCTAGGCTGACAAAGAATAAAAGAGGCATGATACAAACAGTGAAAATCATAATGAAAACAGGGGCATTACTACCAACCCCAGTGAAATAAAAAGGAGTACAGACAATACTATGAAACACTGTGTGGCAATAACTTAGATAACTAGATGAAATGGACAAGTTCTTAGAAACACATAAACTACTGACATTGACTCAAGAAGAAAGGGAAGATCTCAACAAACCAATTACTAGTAAAGAGATGAAATAAAAAACAAAAACAAAAACAAAAAAAACTCCCAACAAAGAAAACCCCAGGACCAGATGACTTCACAGGGGAATTCTACCAAACATTTCAAGAAGAATTAACTCCAATTCTGCTCAAACTCTTCCAAAAAACTGAAGAGGCGGGAACACCCCCTAATTTTTTCTATGTGGCCAACCTCACCCTCACACTAAAGCCAGATAAAGATACCAGAGAAAAGAAAATTACAGATCAATATGTCTTGTGAATATAGATGCAAAAATCCTCAACACCTGAATCCAACAGTATATTAAAAGAACTATATACCACGAACAAGTGCAATTTATCCTGGTACATAAGGTTGGTTCAATTTAAGAAAATTAATGTAACACACCACATTAACACAATGAAGGGAAAAATACCAAATGCTCATCTCCATTGATGTAGAAAAGATTTTGGACAAAATCCAGCACCCCTTCTTGATAAAAATACTTAGAACACTAGGAATAGAAGGAAACTTCCTCAACATATGTGGGCATGTATGAAAAGCACAAAGCCAACACCCTACTTTATGGTGAAAGACTGAAAGCCTTTCCTCTAATTCAGGAGCAATACAAGGATGCCCTCTGCCACCACTGCTATTCAACGTTGTACTGGAAGTTTTTGCCAGGGCAATTAGGCAAGAAAACTAAATAGAAGACATCTAAATCTGAAAGGAAGAAGTAAAACTTTCCTTATGTGCAGATATATGATCCTATATAAAGAAAATCCTGAAAAATCCTCAACAGAGCTCCTAGAGCTAATAAATGGACTCTACAAAGTGGTGGGGTACAAGATCAACACCCCAAAATCAACAGTGCTTTTATATACAAGCAATAAAAATCAGAAGAAGAAATCAATTAAAAAATTGCATTCACAGAAGCAACTAAAATAATCAAAGATATAAGAATAAATCTAACCAAGGTTATAAAGGATTTATACACAGAAAACCATAAAACATTGCTAAAATAAATCAAAGAAGACCTAAATAAATGGAAGGACATTCCATGTTCATGGATTGGAAGAGTAATATCATTTAGATGTCAATCCTACCCAAAGCAATTTATAGATTCAAGGCAATTCCAATCTAAATCCCAACAATCTTCTTTGCAGAAATGGAAAAGCCAATGATCAAATTTATATGATAGGGTAAGGAGCCCTGAATTGCTAAAGTTATCTTGAAAAAGAAGAAAGAAGTTGGAGAACTTCCAATCTCAAAACTTATTAGAAAGCCAGAGTAAAGACAAGAGCACAAGGACAGACATGTACACCAATGGAACGAACTGACAGCTCAGAAATCAACCCTCAATTTATGGCCAACTGATTTTAGACACAGCTGCCAGGTCCACGCAATTGGGAAAGAAGAGTCTTTTCAAAAACTCATGTGGAAAAACTGGATGTCCATATGCAAAAAAAAAAAAAAAAGGAGGGCCCCTACCTCATACCTTACACAACAATGAACTCAAACGTTAGATCAAAGACTGAACTATCAGAGCCAGACCTACCAACTTCTAGAATGAAGTATAGTGAAGCATCTTAAGTATCTTGTGTCAGGCAATGGTTTCTTAGACTTTGCACCCGAAGCACAAGAAACAAAAGAAAAAATAGATAATTGGGACCTCATCAAATTAAAACTTTTCTGCCTTAAAGAACTTTATCATGAAAGTAAAATGGCAACTCACACAAGGGGAGCAAATATTTGGAAATCACCTATCCAATAAAGTTTTAATATCCAGAATACACAAAGAAATCCTTCCATGGAACAAAATAAACAACCGAATTTAAAAATGGGCAAAAGACTTGAATAGAATTTCCAAAGACCACCATGAGGTATCATTTCACACAATTACAATTGCTATTATTTAAAAAAACTGAAAAATAAAAATAGAAAAATTAAAAATTAAAATAAATAGATTAATTAATTAAAAAGGGAAGCAAGTGTGGCTTAAGCAGGTGGGTGCCCACCTACTACATGGGAGGTCCTGAGTTCAGCTCCCCATGTCTCTTAAAGATGAGCAAGCAGTGAGCTGGCCTGACAGGCTGGCGTGAAGAGCTGATGCAACAAGATGAGGCAGTGAGATGATGCAACCAAGAGACACAAAAAGGAAACACGAGAGACAAAACAAACAGGGAGCGGAGGTGGCTCAAGTGATTAGGCGCCTCCCTCCCATATGGGAGGCCCTGGGTTTGATTCCTGGTGCCTCCTGAACCCGGGACCTCCCAGGTGAGGCACAGAGAGCTGACAACAAATGCAAACAATGGGGGGCGGGGGGAATAAATAATAAAAATAAATACATCTTTAAAAAAACAACTGAAAATTACAAGTGTTAGAGTTGATGCAGATGAACGTCGTTCACTGCTGGTGGCAATGCAAAATGGTGCAGCCACTGTGGAAGTCGGTTTCGTGGCTCTTCAGGAAGCTAAGCAGAGAACTATACTTAAACCTCCCAACCAAGACCAGGCAATTCCTCTACCAGGTGCACACCCAAAAGAACTGCAAGCAGACACAACAGGTATTTGCAGCCTGATGTTCTCAGCGGCATTGTTCACTATTGCCAAAAGATGGAAGCAACTCAAGTGCCCCTCACCTGACGACTGGGTGGACACACTGCGGTCAATACACACATGATTCAGCATAAGAAGGAATGACGTTCTGGTTCACGCGGTAACAGGGACGAACCGTGAAGACATCACGCTGGGTGAGACATGCCAGACACAACGGGACAAACATTGTATGATCTCACATGAAATACCTAGAAAAGCAAATGTCCTAGGGACAGAGAGTAGGTGACGGGTTACCAGGGCTGAGGGATTAGAGGAAAGGGGCGCTTCTCTTGATGATGATAAAAAAAAAGTTGGGATAATGGATATTGGTGATGGTAGAACAATCATGTAAATGCAATTAATACCACTAAACTGCACTGTCAAGTGGTTAAATGGGAAAGTTTTGTCGTTTATCTGTTACCACACAAAAGGTTAAAGTAAAATATTTAAAATAAATACTGTTTCTGTTTTGCAACCCTGGGAAAGGTGCCTTGCAGGTGAGGCCAGATCCTGTGATGGAGCAGGAGCGTGGGGGAGGAGGTACAGCCTCAGCACTGCCTTCCTGGGCAGGCACAAGGGGCCGTGGTACCTTAAGCTGATCTGGGGAAGGGAGAACCTGGACCACAGGTGAGAGGCTCCCACAGTACGATCCACTATGCGGCCTCCTCCTGAGGCACTAACTACACATGACACCGTAATCAAAGGGACACTTGGACAAACCTTCTGGTCTGTGGGGATGGAGAGCGCTGAGCTCCACAGCCGGCCAGGGCTGTCCTGGGGAGATGGCAAAGGAGTGAGCACCACGAACGGTCAGCCCCGGCCTGCTGTGGCCGGAGAGCTCCCCCCAGCCCCAGGCAACCCCCTCCTGGGAGGGAAGGGAGGGGCCAGGGACCGAAGCAGACCAGGTCAGAGGGCAGCCCGAAACCAAAAGGGCCTGGCCCGGAGGACGCGGGGAGCAGGAGCTGAGGAAGGCGGCAGCCGGCGTCCAGAGAGCAAGACCCAAGCTGGGCAACCCCAGGTGAGATCCGGGAAGGGTCAGGGACAACGGGGGATTCCTCTAAGGGAAGACGAGCAAAGAAGAAAAACACCGGGTGACCGAGGCGGAGGAGCTGAGCGTGGGGTGACAGGGAGAGAGGAGAGAAAAATGCGTGGGACTGAGGTGAGAGAGCAGAGAGAGAGAGCAGGGACAAATGTGGGGTGACCAAGGGGAGGGGGGCCAAGCACGGGGTGACAGGGAGAGAGCAGGGGCAAATGCGGGGTGACCAAGGGGAGAGAGCAGGGGCAAACGTGGGGTGACCAAGGGGAGAGAGCAGGGGCAAACGTGGGGTGACCAAGGGGAGAGAGCAGGGGCAAACGTGGGGTGATGGCGGGGGGAGCCACGTGGGCCTTCACTTGACCCCTTCTCTGCCTCTGGTATTTGGGTCCCTGGTACTGATCTCAGCCAGGGATCCCCCGTCTCCTCCGCTCCTACAGGGCACCCCGCTCCTGCCACCCCTCCTCAGGGGCAGCCATGGCACGGGACGTCGGGCGGTGGGCGCCCCCACTGCTGGCACAGGCCCCACGTCCCCACCTCTACTCGCCTGGGCCGCCGCGGGCCCGGACCCTCTCCCGACTGGCCCCCAGGATGGCTGTGCAGCCCGCGGGGTCCTTGAGCCCCTGTTAAGCCCCTCCTTTGGCCCCAGGGAGCGCTGCCCGGAGGCCCGGCCCCCTCCCCGGCCCGCAGAGCAGCTCTGGCCAGCCCTTTGCGGGCCACGTGCTCCCACCCACCCAGACCCCATCCTGTGGACCCAGGGCAGGAGGGATTGTGGCGCGGGGTGGGGAGGGGGCCGGGCTGTGGTCTACGTGGGAGGATGGCGCCTCCCGGGATCACAGTCCCTGGTTCTAAGGTGCCCGCGCAGGCCGGCTCTTGCCCGCGGGTCCCTCATCCTCCACAGGGGCTGCAGGGACAGCGCCTTGCCCTGAAGCGGGCGGCTGTGCAGTCAACCCAGGTGCACCCCTCCCGCGCTGAGCAGGGCCCCTGCCTCGCTGCCCCAAGTACCAGCCTGGCATGAGCACCAGCCTAGCACGCCACCTGCGGCGGCTGGGGGGCCCCACGGTGCCGGGAGCAGCCACCCACAGCCGGGGGGCCCTGGCCTCCAGGGGGACGTGAGCCGTTCCCGGGCCTCAGGCCACCTCCACGTATGCCTGCCTGGGGCGTTGCCGGCTTTGTTACAATCAGTGTCTCAAAATACACCTCAATCACGTGCGGGTGGATTCCACAGGGCTGAGCCACGTGCTCTGTGTAGGTAGGAGAAAAGGCCAAGGACAAAGTGCAGGACTGTCCTTGCAGACAGAGAACTCTAGCACACGGCCACTCGCCTCTGCATGGCGCCCGGGAGGGCCGCAGGGGCCGGGGCGGCAGGACGCCCAGGAGGGCCGCAGGAGGCAGGGCGGCAGGGCGCCCAGGAGGGCGGCAGGGGGTCCGGGAGGGCAGCAGGGCACCCAGGAGGGTGGCAGGGGGCCCAGAGGGGCAGCAGGGTGCCCAGGAGGGACGCAGGAGCCAGGACGGCAGGGTGCCCAGGAGGGCGGCAGGAGGCGGGGCGGCAGGGCACCCAGGAGGGCGGCAGGAGGCGGGGCGGCAGGGCACCCAGGAGGGCCGCAGGGGCCGGGGCGGCAGGGCGCCCAGGAGGGCCGCAGGAGGCGGGGCGGCAGGGCGCCCAGGAGGGCCGCAGGAGGCGGGGCGGCAGGGCGCCCAGGAGGGCGGCAGGGGGTCCAGGAGGGCAGCAGGGCACCCAGGAGGGTGGCAGGGGGCCCAGAGGGGCAGCAGGGTGCCCAGGAGGGACGCAGGAGCCAGGACGGCAGGGTGCCCAGGAGGGCGGCAGGAGGCGGGGCGGCAGGGCACCCAGGAGGGCGGCAGGAGGCGGGGCGGCAGGGCACCCAGGAGGGCGGCAGGAGGCGGGGCGGCAGGGCACCCAGGAGGGCGGCAGGAGGCGGGGCCGCAGGGCGCCCAGGAGGGCGGCAGGGGGCCAGGGCCGCAGGGGGCCAGGGCCGCAGGGCGCCGTGGCAGCGCAGCAAGGCCTTGGCAACGTGAATCAGGACAAACAGGGCCGTGCTCAAGTGGCTCCTCCTACGAGGAGGCTCTCGGGGCCCTGGACGTATCTTTGCGCCAACTGAGTCATCTTGGGCTGCCATAAAATTTGCAACTGTGAAAAAAATGGTTTCTTTCTTAGCTGTACGAAAAGCGTGGAATCCCCTGGAAAGTGTGTGCAATGTCTGTGGGAGAGGTTGTTGCTAGGGAACCTGAAAACAAACAGAAGAGTCAAGAGAGCCCCTCCTTTGGCCCGAGGCCCAGGGACCGCAAGGCCTCGCAGTCTGTGGCCTGGGAAGGTCACGGGGCACTGAGGGCGTTTTCCTCTTTTTTAACTGTTTCGGTGAACAGCACGGCAGGGAACACAGAGCGCGGCTTCCCAGCTGGCGCCGAGTGGGCCGCAGGGCCCAGGGGCTCCCCGTGCCCTGCTGTCACCAAGGAGGGCTCTGCGCCGGTGCCGGAGCAGCTGCAGGTGTTCGCCGCTGCTCCACGGCCCGGGCGGCCGCTGGGGACGCTCGGAGGCCCCGGCACAGACGGCGCGGCTGTCCAGGTAAATCACTGCTCCAGTTTACAAGTGGGAGGGAGTCCACAACATTTTTAAAAATCAGTGTTGTTCATTAAAAACTTCTTAGCAAAAAAATATGAGACCTTGGTCATAAATAAAAAGCATTTACTGTATCCTAGTTCAGAAAGTTGAGTTTGGTTCTATGTTAGGGTGGAATTCATTTTCATGCCTGTGTTTAAAAACATCTTAAAAGTATTGCCAAGACAGAAGTTCAAAATAGCAAAGGGGCTGAAAGGGCCGTAAGAGGCCCTTACACGTGAGATTCAGCAGGTATAAATGTAAAGGAAACCGAACCAGCACTGGAAAGTGACCTTTAACTTCAGCAGAACTACGGGTTTTTAAAAGCAGTTTCTGCGCTTACATTTCTACCCAGCCTGAGCGGGCCGTCACCGACGTGCAGCACACCCTGTGATGAGACGACCTCAGGAGGCTCTTCCTCCTCACTTGTCTTCACTGTGATGCTGCTGCACCTGCCCACCGCGAGCTCCGAGCGCATGCATGAGCGCCCAAGGCGCACGCGGGGACAGCGCAGGAGTGGAAGGGGCCTAACCACGCCCCACGGAGCCCTGGGAACGTGCGCAAGGCTGCACGGCGACGGGTCTGACCCTCATGGGCAGGACTTCCTCAGTGTCATGCGCAGCACACAGGGTCCCCAGGGCCTCCAGGGCCTCGGGCGCCTCCAGGGCCGTGCGCAAGGGCCAGAGTGCGTCCAGGCTGGTTCCTCCATCTTCCGACACAACTCACCCTGCTGCTCTCAGGGCCATGGCTGTGCGTGGTACCCGGGGTCCCTCTGTCCCCCAGTCCCTGCAGCCACTGACACAGCCTGCTCTGGAGACCAAAGGTCCCTGTTACTTTCTCGCGGAGCTCTGAGAGGTCAGTGGAACGCGCGCCAGGCCTTCCACCATCCCCCACCACTCCTGGCGGCTGGTGCTGGGCGCAGCGCCCGCCTCGCCTGTGCAGCTCCTTCTTCCAGGGCTGCAACATGCCACCGAGCCCGAGATTTGCCCCTCGGCAGCCGCTGCTTTGTTTCCTGCTGCTCACTCACCGCAGCCCTGCCTGGATGGCTGCACATGCCCCCACAGCACAGCTGCGTCTGTGCACGCTTGTGCCCCGGCAGTGTGGCACACGATCATCACACTCACAGCGCCCACCCCGACGCGGGGCATCGAGAGCCCTTCCCCGCCCCATGCGGCCCCTCTCCCAGCAGAGAAGGCACCCAGAGCCGCACGGCCCCATGGGCCTCCCCCGGGCTTCCCTGGACACGCACAGGCCACAGCTCCCTCCACCACCTCCCAACACGCGGCCCCTCAGACCTCCAGGCCCCAGCCCTGCCCCTGCGAGGTGCTCTGGTCACCTTACTCTGCCCTGCGCTTCCTCCAGCGCTGTACCCAAGTGACGCCAAACTGCGCCTGCCCCGTCCACATCCTGCCTGAACGTTTGCCGCGGCCCCTCACAGCCCCTGCCCGCCCCGCCTGCCCCCGCCTGGGGTTCAGTATCACCCCCAAGGGGCCTTCACGGGGAGCCTTCATGGACATCTTTTCCAGACAGCCCCCCCCACGAAATGTTCATGCCACAGAGGCCCTGCGCATCTGACGAGGCACTGTTTGCATCTCTGGGCTTTATACCTGAAAACAGCAAGGTTTCCGCACTCCCAAGAACCCATTTTCACCCCGTGGGTGGCACGACCGCCTGCGCTTGCTGAAACATCTGCCCTTTGCAAAATGCCCACATGCTCCCCGACGTCTGTGACCCCACCCCGCCTGATCTGTGTCCTGCTGGCTGAGTCCCACTCGCTCTGGCCCTGGGCCAAGGTGTAACAAATGATGTAACCTGTAGGCTCCAACGCAGGGCCAGTGGACAGACGGGGGCTAGGTGCTGGCTGGTGAGCAGAGCCAGCCTGGGCCCAGGCCCGCTTCCAGGCTCCTGAGCAAGCGGAGGCCCGGGGGCTCACGGGAAATCTCCCAGCTGTAAGTGAGCAGAGGCCAGCTCCCTGAAGGGACACCACCGGCCCCCACTGCGCTTTGTGAGCGTGCGTGGCCCACTTGTGGGTGCTCAGCCCCTCACTGTGCAGGGGAGGAGCTCTGGCAACACCCCACACCGAGCCCTCAGCCATGCTTGTCTGTGTGTGCGCATGTGTGTGTGAGGTGTGCACACGTGAATGTGTGAGCATGTGTGTGTGAGGTGTGTGCGAGGTGGATGCATGCACACACATCTGTGTGTGCGAGGGGTGCACACATGAACAAGCATGTATGCCTGTACGAGGTGTGTGCAGACGTGGATGCATGCATGCACGTGTGCGAGGAGTGCACACGTGAATGTGTGAGCATGTGTGTGAGGTGTGTGCAGGTGTGGATCCGTGCATGTGCTGTGAGTGCGTGAGGTGCTGTGAGGTCTGGCCTTGCTGCCACCTGGCTCGTTTTGCACAGCTGGGGGAGGAGTGTGCGCGGGGCGGGGCGGGGCCCTCAGCCTTCCTGGCAGCACTCGCCCCCGGGGAGGGCGCCGGTGGCTCAGCCCGGCTTGGGCATCTCCTGGGCGTTTCCCTCCTGGCCTGTCCCACACTTAAGACACACGTGCCCCCATGTACACTTCACACACACACATCTCAGACACAGGCACACGCCTCACCCATGCAAGCACACACCTCACGCGCGCACGCACACCTCACACGTGTGTACACAGCCCATACATGCACAAACCTCACACCTGGGCACATATGCACCTCGCAGAGACCTCCACCCCTGTGCACGTGCAGACCCGTCCAAGAGTCCTGACAGTGACCCTTATGTGGAGTGTGTTTGGTAACAGCCGCACGTTTGCATTCCTGCCACTCACCACATGGCCTCAGGCCCTGGGTGCCTGCTGGAGGCCCCGGCCCTGCCCCGGCCCTGCCCGCTGCCCTCAGGCCCTGCCCCAGCTCTGCCCGCTGCCCTCAGGCCTGGGCGTCCCAGCCCCGTCTTTCTACCCCGAATCCTCACACCCGCCTGGAGGCCTCGGAACCTGGCAGCGCCCCCCGAGCCATCTTTGTGGCGCCGTCACAGGGCTCTCCAGTCTCCAGGGGCCCGTGGCTCTCCGCAGCATTGCTCCAGCCTCTGCGTCTGCTCTCGACGCCCACATCGTGAGTCCCGGAAACACAGGCTCGCAGGGCCCAGGCCCGAGGCCTGGAGCTGGGGGACCTGCGGGGTCCCGGGGCATGGCCTGCACACCCGAGTCAGGATGGCGCTGCCCCGGCTAGCCCCTGCCCTCCTCCTCCACGCTGAGTCTGCCCCTCGGGACGCATCCTGCCCTCCCAGAGCACGCAGGCTGGACGGTTTCCACCCAGAGGTGCAGGGAGACACCCCGCCATGCGACGCCACCTCTCCCCCGAGCTGGTGGAGACATGCCGGATGCCCGTGCAGGCTCTCTCTTGGGCAGGAAAGACCCCGGGGCTGTGGGCCCCAGGCTTGACCGCAGGGGCGGCTGGAGCAAGGGCCCCCCCAGTGCCGGCTCCCAGCCCGGCACCCCTTCCGTCACCCCGACCCGTCCCCCTTGCTGGCTCCTCTTCCCTCATACTCTCTGCCCATCAGGGGGTGCCTCGACCCTGTGCCCCTGCTCGGCTTGAGGGCCCCTCGTCCACGTGGAGGGCCCCTCCCGGCGCCTGCCTTGCCCCAGCTGCCCAGGCCCCGCCGCAGAGGGCACCGGGCCCGGGTGGCAGTGGAAGGGAAATGCGGGCCGGCGCGAGCTCACCGTGCACTGTCCACTGCAGCTGGAATCCTGTCTCCAGGCCACCGACGCCATCTGTGTGGAGCAGCACCCGGAGCTGGGGGCTCGCAGTGCTCCCCGGCGGGGGCAGGTCCACTCCGCAAAAGCGCCCCATCCGCTGAGGCCCGTCATAGAGCTGAAAGAACAGGAGTCACTGGGTGAGCCCGCGGCCCATCACATGGGGACAGCGAGGTGCCCCACCTGGCAGGTGAGCCTGTCACTCGGGGACAGCCAGGTGCCCCGCCTGGCAGGTGAGTCCCACAGCCCTTCACACAGGGACAGCCAGGTGCCCCATCAGGCAGGTGAGTCCCACAGCCCTTCACACAGGGACAGCCAGGTGCCCCATCAGGCAGGTGAGTCCCACAGCCCTTCACACAGGGACAGCCAGGTGCCCCGCCGGGCAGGTGAGCCTGTCACACAGGGACACACAGGGACAGCCAGGTGCCCCACCAGGCAGGTGAGTCCCACAGCCCTTCACACAGGGACAGCCAGGTGCCCCGTCAGGCAGGTGAGTCCCACAGCCCTTCACACAGGGACAGCCAGGTGCCCCGCCGGGCAGGTGAGCCTGTCACACAGGGACACACAGGGACAGCCAGGTGCCCCACCAGGCAGGTGAGTCTCACAGCCCTTCACACAAGGACAGCCAGGTGCCCTGTCTGGCAGGTGAGTCTGTCACGGGGACAGCCAGGTGCCCCACCCAGCAGGTGAGCCCGTCACTCAGGGACAGCTAGGTGCCCCCGTCACTCAGGGACAGCTAGGTGCCCCGCCCAGCAGGGAAGCCCCACGGCTCAGGTGAGATGTGAATGTAGATGGTGGGCGCTCGAGGGACGTGCCCCGTTCCTCAGCCCAGCACATTTGGAGAGCCAGCTCTCCGCTATTGGCTTTAGGTCAGCCTGGAAGTCCCCCGAGTGCGGCCCAGGCTGGGGATGTGGTGGGCGAGTGAGCCACCCAGCAGCCCTCCTGGGCCCTCCCGCCCGTGGTCTCGGCCTGCTGGGCCACGGGGAGTGAGGCCCCCACTGACGGCTGTTGCGGCGGGTAGGAGCTCCGGAGGCGCCGCTACCTGGACAGGTCCAGTGGAGGGCAGCTCTGAGGGACGAGGTGTGGAGCGCTACGAATACGGATGCAAAGAAGGCAGACGTGAGTCAGGGAAAGAGAAAGCCACAGGAAGCTGAGATCAACACAACCAGAGAGAGGGGAGAGGCCACGAGAGTGCCACAGGCACTGCCGGGCGGCAGAGGGCAGGCCGAGTGCCGGCAGCCAGCCCAGGCGCTGTCTCGATTTGGACTTGGCTGAGCTGTGCGTGATCAGTCCCCACTGGGAAGCATCGCGCGATGCCCGCTTGAGCAGCACGGGCACTAAAACACAGAGGGGTCCCCAAAGATGACACCGCAACGCCTTCCGAACAGCAGGAGCTTTCCTTGCCCATACACTTTGTCATTTGTATGTGATGTACAGGTGTACACATGTATGTGTTCACAAGCGTGTTCACAAGCGTGTGGGTGGATGTAAGCTCTGTTTCCTGTGTCCCGCTAAGCAGGTCACTAAACTGTGTAAACATCATTTTTCCTTTCTCAAGGAGGTACTAGGGATTGAACCCAGGACCTCGTATGTGGGAGGCAGGAACTCAACATCTTGAGCTACTTCCACTCCCCAACATCATTTTAATGGTAGTATAAAATGCCACGGGCACACTGAATGTGCACTACAATTCTTCTATTGTTGGTAATTTAGGATATTTCCAACTATTTTCCAATCTAAGTATTTGTCTCAATTTCTGAATTTTCCTTAGGAAAGATTCCTAGAAGGAGAATGGATCAAACAGCATAAGCTTTTATGGTTCCTGATGAATGTTACTCAGCTTCTCCCTAGAAAGCTTATTGCAGCTCACCCCCAGCGGTTGATGGAAATGCCTCTTCCACTGCGTCTTCAGCTGGTGCTGATTTGATAGTGAAAGTTATTTTTCACAATTGCCTTTGTGTAATTTCCATTACTTTGAGGTTGAAGTTTTTTCTTCATATGTTTATTGGGCATTTAGACTTCTCTTGGAACTTCCTTTTTTTCCCACTGGGGCATCCACACACCCTGCTGATAGATCCACATCTCCAAATAGCGCTCCACTTGGAAAGAGCAGGCCCGACGAAGCCCACGCCTCCCAGGTCCTCTTCATCCGTCGTGCCCGCCGCAAGCACTTCGTCCCACTTGCCCTTGGGGTGAGCCGCCCACAACAGCCAGTGGGAAAGGCCTGAGAGCAGACCGTGGACTTCCGTGACTATTCTCTCGGAGAGTGACTACATGTAAAATGTGTGAGTGTGTGTGTCTGTGTGTGAGCACTTGTATAATCTGGTTTCAATAAATTCCAGACTGACCAAATTACTTTATTTACTGAAATCTTATGATACAACATAGTTTGAAAATACTGATGAGTGTGATGGTTAATTTCACATGTCAACTTGTCTGGGTTAAGGTGGACAGTTGTTAGGTCAAGCACTGTTCTGTTTGTTACTGTGGGTATTTTGTAGATGGGATTTGCATCTACAATCATTTGATTGCTTCTGCAATCAGTTGGCTGTATCTACAATCAACAAAGGAGCTTGCCCTCAGTAATGGGGGGCATCTCCTCATGCCATCAGCAGAGACTTAAAAGCTAGAATGGAAGGTTTCAGATGTTAGAAGAATTTCTGACTCAAGGCCAGCATTGGTTGAAGCATTGGAATTTCCAGCCAGCCCACTTCCCCTGGGGGATTTGCACAAAGGACTTCAGTGCCACCTTTATCAGAGTTTACAGTCCTACAGGGCTCAGACTTGCCAGCCCCACAGTTGCCTGAGCCAGTTCATCATAACCAATCAGTATCTATCTATCTATTTACCTACCTATCTTTCATCTCTAATCTGTCATTTATTATCATCTATTATCTATCTATATCTATCATTATTATCTATCATGTATTATTATCTATCCTTATCACTTATCTATATAATTCATTATCTATCATCTATCATCTATATCTACCATTTATTATCTATACCTATCATTCGTCTATCGTTTATTATCTATCATCACCTATCATCTATCAATCATCTATCATCTATCATTTATTATGTATCATCTATCATTTATCTATCATCCATCATCTACCATCTATCACTCATCTATCATTTATTATCATCATCTATCATCGTCCACATCTCTCTCTCCTCATATTTATCTATCATCCATCTCTACATCTATCATCTATCTACCTATCATTCATTCATCATCTATCTATCATCTACCTCTCATTCATCTATCATTTATTGTCTATCACCTACCTATCATCCATCGATCACCTATCACCTATCCATCATCTATCACCTATCAGTCTTCTCTCTATCCCCTACCTATCATCTATCGATCACCTATCCATCACCTATCCATCACCTCTCACCTATCAGTCTTCTCTCTGTCTATCCCCTACCTCCCTGCCTATCTCCCTATCTATCTCCCGTCTCCTTTCGACTGTTCCTCTGGACAGCCCAGTCCTGACTATACTGTGGGCGTGGATCACCATAAGCAGAGTTTACAGAGCACCTCGTGGCCGTCACCCGAGCCTCCTTGTCCTTTGTGGAAGGGGCCGGCTTCCCTGCGTGCTAGACCGTGTCCCCTCACAGCCGCCGGTCGCCCCGGGCGGCCCCGCCCATGTTCAGCGCACGAGAACACGGTTTCCCATTCCTGCGTCCTTCCGCGTTAGCAGAACGCACTCGAAGCGTCCCTGGAGCCCTGGGGCTTAGGCAGCAAGGGGGCCGCTTAGGCAGCAAGCCAGCCCGCTCTTCACAGGAGGAAGGGACCTGACCACGGCCCCCGAGGGCTGCGGTGCCCACCCAGCCCGGCTGAGTGGCGGAGGCGGAGAGAAGTTAAGCAGAGGACAAAGGAGACGCCCTCTGGGGGCCCAGAGCCAAGAGCTCGAGCATGACCAGAGCTGGGGCCTCCCAGGGGTGCCGTCAGGGGGAGCGCATCATCCAGCGTCCAGCACTTGGCACACCCACCAGAAGACGCAGGGACGGCCGGCGAGCAAAGAGGCCGCAGCAGGCGGGGGCACGGCGCAGAGAGGCGGGGGCGCCTTCACCCAGCCCAGCCCCGACCACGGCGGCCCAGCTCTCGGCGCCGCTGCAGGCCGTTCATCTCAGGCCCAGGGGGGGCTGTTAATCCTGGCTCATGGACGCCACCTCAAAACCAGTTCATACTAAACAAGCACCTGCTCCCAAGCAGAGGCAGGTAAGCAGGCAACGCCACTGCCCCAGCCCAGAGGTGCGCCGGCTCCAGGTTGTCACTTAGGGACCAGAGCTTTGTGGGTCCATCTTCACCCAACCCAACAACAGTGGGCTCCTCGGTGACCACAGCCCTGCGTGGAGATCCCACTCAGGTGGGCTCCGCTGTGATGACCACGACCCTGCGCGTTGATCCCACTCAGGTTGGGCTCCTCGGTGACCTCGACTCCTACGTGGTGACCCCACACAGGTGGGCTCCTCGGTGACCACAGCCTGCGTGGTGACCCCACACAGGTGGGCTCGGTGACCATAGCCTGCGTGGAGATCCCACACAGGTGGGCTCCTCTGTGATGACCACGACCCTGCGCGCTGATCCTCCGCAAGGCGGGTTTCTCTCCACGCCCGTGCATCCCCATCCGAGGCGGTGGCACCGGGCAGATTCGCAGGCTCGACCCTAAGCTGAGCTGTGGACAGTGGCGCAGTTCCGCCTCCCCAGGGGGCGCGAGGCCCCACCTTTCCTGCCTTCCTTCCGGGTGGGATGACTTCACGGCCCCGTCCGGCTGCACAGGGCCTTGAACAACAGGCTGGGAGCGGGCACGGGGAGCAGGGGTGGGAAAAGCTTTTGCCTCCGAGGGAGGGAAAGATGCACTGAAGCAAAGGTCCCCAGGGGACAGAAACCCCTACCACAAAGGCGCAGGAATAAGCGGGCGAAGGCAGTGCCCTGGGGGAGCCACACCCGCCACCAGGCCTGGGAAGTTCCCCACAGGCTCAGCCAGGGCTTCTGCTTTCAGTCCCTGCACGCCGACGTCATCGCTACAATTCCTGCCCACATAAATTTGCCACACAAAAAGAAGCACTCATTTTTCAAAGCACTCTAACACTGGTGACCATGGAAACCGCTGCCCCCTGCTCCCAGACTGATTTCTGAGCAGATCGCAAGCCCCGGGGGCACTGGGGGGCGGATGTGGCCACCGCCCTCTGGGACCAGAGCTGGATTCCAGGGGAGGCCACACGGGCCCCCAGGACCCAGGAAGGGCTGCCGGGCACACCTGCGGGGGCCGCGTTGGGGGGGTCTCGAGGTCCCTGGGGCTGCTCCCCCTTCCGAGTGGCCACGGGGGTCCTCAGATGTGCCGTCTGTGTGCAGCGGAGCTCCTGTGTAGACACCACCTGCGAGCCCCTTGAGGCACTCCCTGCGGTTCAGAGCCCCAGCCCCGCACCCCGAAACATCCCAGCTGCTCTGTGGGCACAAGAGGAAGGAAGTCTGTGCCTCCGTGGCCTGCAGGGTCACGGGGCTCGGAGCGCTGGCGCAGTTTATCGGTGGGGTGCCACGCCCACAGCCACAGGGAGAAGGCTCTGCAGACCTGTCCAAGCGCCAGGCCCCCCGCCGAGGCCCCCTGGACCGGGGAGCCGCCCTCCTGGGTGCGCCCGTCGGGGGTTCAAGTTCCTAGAGCAGCCCTGCCCGCCAGGGGCAATCAGCTCTATGACCCTGCCATTCTCAAAATGCAAACGTCCTCTTAAACGCATCTTCGTTCCTTATTTATGGTTCTGAAAATCTGAGACTAACAATGGAAATCGTCGTGAACAACCTCGTGTATATGGGAAGGGGTCTGGGCAGTGACCGCTTTCTAGACTCACTCTACATTCACAGGGACTGGCAAAGAACCAAACTCAGTCCTTCTACACCAGTGACCTCTAGTCCCTACTTCTCCTAAATATCGTTTTGCTCATTTCCTTGAAGTTTCTGTGGAAGAAAAGTCAGGTTTGTTTTTACAGTGAAAGATTAATTTCCAAAGTTAAATACAGTCCATATGGGGAAGTAAACCAAGAATTTCTTTTCTATGATATCATTAAAATAGGGAGAAACTTCTAGAAAAAAATGTTGGTGTATTTCCTATGACAAATCTTCAAAAATTCCAAAGAAAACCATCCTTTAGGGTTTAACATGTAGTTGAAAGAATTCGTCTGCAGGAGGGCGAACTCTTTGCGAAGCAGGAAGCAGCGAGTCCAGCCGGGGCGGAGCGGAGGCGCCGGGCGCTCGTGGACGTGCTTAGTAGTAAGCAGGACACTGCTGTGGGGCAGTCTCCACGCGCCCACGCGCCAGCTCTAAAATCGCTGAGCCTGTGCACGTGTGAGAGTCACCTCCTAACCTGAACTTTATCTACGAATTTGGCGTCATGAAGGTGCTTCTCTCCCAAGAGTATAAGGAGTAAATGAAACGTACCACACAACAGGGCCGGTGCCAGCCTGTGAGGTGCTCGAGGGCTATTCTCATCCCGGGTGGAGGTGAAGGACACCAAAAAATTTTCCATAGAAAGCACACCAAAATATCTTTGAGAAAAGAAATGCAACGGGTCTAGAAACCCTCCCTGACCTACATAAAGCACTTCACAGAGCCGGTGGCCAGAGCCTGTGAGTCCAGGTGAATCCTACTTGGGGGTCCAGGCCAGGGGTGGGGGGTGGGCAGCAGGTGCGGCCTGCTCAGGGGTCCACAGGGGGGTGGGGGTGGGCAGCAGGCACGGGGGTCCGTGGGGGGGCAGCCCTCCCTGACACGTTGCCATCCTGGGGGGTGCCGAGGCCTGGTGGGTGCAGAGCCGCGTGGTCCCTGTATGGTGACTGAGCATGGTGGGTGGGTGGCAGGGGAGGGGCATGGGACACAGCCCCTGCTGGACAGCTCCTCCCAGGCCCCCATGCAGACCCGCTCTGCCAGGCGCCCCACCCTGGGAGCTGCTGCCCACTGGGTGCCCGCTCAGGCCCCTCCACCCGGAGGGGCTGCAGCTGTGCCCTGGGCGGGTGCTGGCACCTGCTGAGTCACAGGCAGATCCGGTCCTGGACCCTCCAATGCCCGCTCCAGTCGGACAGGTCCCAAGCCAGCCAGCGATCCCAAGAGTTCGAGAAAGGCGGGGCTCACGCAGGGCGGGGTGGCGTGAAGGTGACCCTCGTCACCATAACAGCAACAGGGCCAGTGAGTGGAGTCAGCGCGTCCCACTCAGGGCGCCCATGCCCGCACACCCCACAGCCTCACGAAATCCAGCAGGCTGCGGTCGTGTGGGGCCCATCTCAAATGGAGCAGCTTTTCCTGGGAGGAGGCACCCACGGCGTTGCTCTGGGTGGGAGTGCTGCCTCCAGCAGCGGTCTCTTAGGACCAACAGTCTCCTTTCCACTGGCCCCGCAGCCAGCCGTTCTTAGCTCTCACACCATCGTGTCTGCCCATTTAGAAACCACAGAGTTAGGGTTGCTGTAGTTTTTTAAACGTTTTCTGATATGGGGGTGCAGGAGACTTAACTACAAGCCTGTTTTCCCAGCACATCTGGGACCCTGAACTGCAAGTTTCCAGCTCCAGGCAGGGGCCCGTGCCGCACCATGAGGGGTCCACAAGGTTGTGGCTGATGTGACTTTACCAGGATGGGGGGCACGAGCAGAGGGGCCGCTAGCTGTGCAGGTCGCTCTCGTTGGAATATTAGAAAAATAAACATATCCAGAGAGACGCAGGAAGTATTCACCAGCAAATGGGATCCGCATTATCTCTAAGCAGTGTACTTTTGGGTGTTTTAATTTCCTCTGTTTATCTACTTTCCAGTTTTCCTGCCATGACTGTGTTCCTCTGTGATGAGATGAATTTCTTTTTGAAGCCTTTTCTTGGGGACCTGTTGACGTGGCAACGCACACACGCCCTGGCAACTGCTTTCCAAGCCCAGAATTCCACGCTTTCAGGCTGGCGGCTCCCCAGCCGGCCCACTGAAGACACCGCACCGTCCACCTCCGGACCCTTTAATGTGCCTCGAGGTTGTACGTGAAAGTTAGTTTAAACAGTGTTACTGTTATCGCATGCTCCAGCATTGACTTAAAAGCATATCTTGCCCCTGGCGCTTCCTGTTTTGTTGCCACTAGGTTTTTACTGCTGGGACTATTTCCTTATTAAAAGAGAATTATTTCTGTGTTCAGGCTCGAGGGCCTCTGTGGGCAGTAGTGTTACTTCCCCCGAGGATGGTGGGCTGCCCGGGACCCCGTCCTCTACTCAGCAGACCCACCCCAGGGAAGCTGGGCACTGCCCCGCAGCATCTCCTGAGGCCAGTGCTCCAGTGAGCTGGGACAGCCCGTCGTGGAACATGGCACAGGGAGGCCTGGAGGACCACAAGGGCCCTCCTGACACACGAGGGCAGGTGGGCAGAAGGGCAGGTGGGCAGGTGGACAGTGAGGGCAGGTGGGCAGTGAAGGCAGGTGAGCAGGTCGGCACAGCGAGGGCAGGTGGGCAGTGAGAGCAGGTGGGCAGGTGGGCAAGTAGGCAGAAGAGCAGGTGGGCAGGTGGACAATGAGGGCAGGTGGGCATGGTGAGGGCAGGTGGGTAGTGAAGGCAGGTGGGCAGGTGGACAGTGAGGACAGGTAGACAGTGAAGGCAGGTGGGCAGGTGGGTAGGTGGGCAGGGCACCAGCGAAGGCAGGCGGAGGGGCTCGGCCACCGCTGAGCGTCTGCTGGCTCTCCGGGCTCGGGTGGCCTGGCCTCGGTCTTGAAGCTGCTCGTGGTGCACCTGCGTCTGTCCTTCGGGTCGGGAGAGCCTTGTGCACGAGGCAGCCGGTGCCTTCCCACCTGGAGGCCCTTCTGAAGGTTGCACCTTGCCCCGGCAACAGGCAAATCAAATCCATGCCATCATGGGAGAACTCTCCACTGTGAGGGCTGGTTGGAAAGATCAGCATTTGCTTTTGAGAGATTTTGATCTCACTGAGATGAACATTCCTCTTCTTGTTTATAATTAAGAAAGTCACATTTTGCTCAGGAGACATTTGAGCTTCAATTTCTCCACAAAGCCTGGCATTAAATCTAATGGCACTGAGAATTCTGGCATCCTGAAGCGAGGTGCAGCTCCGCCTGAGCTTCCCTGAGCGCAGGTGGCACTGGTGCAGCACCAGGCTCCCTCGCGGCCTCGAGCTGGCGCTGGCCTGGCTCCGCGCAGTTGGCCAGCGTCCTGGAGGCCTCCTCGGCCCAGGCCAGAGCGTGGCAGCCGCAGGCCTGTGGGAGGCCCGCAGGCTGGACGCTCCTCACCCTGCTCGCGGCGCAGGGGCAGGCTGGGCCAGCGCAGGGGAGCCACTGCGGAGCCCTGGTCCACGTGGCGCAGGGCGCCTGGCAGAGCAAAGACCCGCTAGCAACGCCCATGCTGACCAGGACCACACAGCACCCCAGCCTCTCATGTCTTGACTCACCCATCATCTGAGCACCCACATGCAGCAGGCCTAGAGCTCCAGGGTCTGAGCAATGGACAGGCTTGGCAATTCAACAATTTAACAGGCATCAACCACTCAAAAGGAACTTTTTTTGTTTCCTTCACTGATAATTTTTTTTTTATTAGAATTGTTAAATTCAAGGATATGCCAGGTTCTTCTTTTTGGAAGTAATACAGAATAACAAAAACAATTTTCACCTTAAAATTAAGCAATTTTCAGTACCCAAACTCCTGTCAGTAAATGGACTCTGCCTTTTCCTCGCCCTGTTTCTTCACAGGGCTTCTGGCAACACAGACTGAAGGCTGGGGCCATCACTTCTCCTCCTCCCGAGAAGCATCGAAATGTTCGGATGCGCAGCTGCCTACAGGTGCCCACCGACAGGTGCCTGCCAATAGGGACCTACTGACAGGTGCCTGCAGACAGGTGCCCGCTGACGGAGCGCCTCCCCTGAGGCTCTTCTCTCACGCAGATGGGCAAGCGGTGCGGCAGCCCTCACATAGAGTTACGACGCACCAGGCCGTGCTGTGGCTTTTATGACAATACTAACCCTGAGGTGACCCCACTGGCAGATGGGGAGACAGAGGCACAGAGGGCGGGCCCTGGGCCCGGGTCCAGCTGGCGTTCTGGGCTGGGGACTCCCGAGCAAGCCCACGAGCGGCCGTGTTCACAGCCCCGTGCCCGGCTCCCAGTCTCGGCCGGGGTCCTCGAGAGCAGCTGGGCGGCGCTCACAGGGCAGGGGCCTCAGTCCCCAGGCCCAGGGATATGGGGAGGGTGGCAGGCAGCCTGCACCCTCGAGGACACCGAGAGGGCCTGGAGCCAGATGAGCTCCCCAGGAGCAACGTCCCTGTTGATCCACACCTGAGCCCAGGCGGGGAGGCCACGCGGCTCCCACGAGGGCGGGAGCAGGTCTCACACGGGGCCAGCACCTTCCCAGGCCCAGCCCCCAGGCTGGGGTTCCGGGGCCCCCTGGGGAGCGAGGACGCCTGGGCTGAGGAGGAGGCCGGGCATGGATGCAGGGCCTGCGTGCCGCCCCCGCCCCACCGCACTGTCGACCCTCCCACACCACGCACTGGAGGAAGAGCCGCCAGCGTCAGGCCACGGCCACCCCCCCGGGCCGCCCACGGGCCTTTGCGCACAGGCTCTGCAGCCGCCCTCCTGGACCCCACCGGAGCTCCCGCCGGCCCAGGTGTGTCTGCACCCGCCTTCTCACGCGGCTCGTGCCTCTGGCCTCCCCTCCCACACAGCCGAGGCCACATTTGCCCCTCGCCCTCAGACCCCGGCTCCGGGGGCTCCTGGAGTGGCCCAGACCCTGCAGCTCTGGGGCCCTCAGTGCGCCCCGGCCACCCCCCCTTCTCCTCTCCAGGGTCCGCCGCCCTTTACTCCGTGCCTTGGTGACGTCTCGCCTCCCATCAGCTCCCCGAAGGCCCGTCTCACCACAGCAATCTGCACGGGCGCGCAGCTCGGGTGGCAGATCCATGGGACGGGGCGCTTGGAGCTCCATCTCGTCCCAGCTGTCCACGGGAGCCAAGGGGGCCACGTGGCATGAGGCCCCGCCCACCCGATCCCACGAGGCCACTGTGCGCAGGCCCACCAGTGACGAGGGACAAGTGGCCACACGGTCGGGATGGGGGCTTCAAAGGGGGGGCAGGGGACCCCCACAGCTTCGCACAAACTCTGTTTCCAGGTTTTTTCCCCCAAAGATGAACCAGATCTTGGTGGAGGAGAAAAGCAGGCTGTTCCCTGCCTGGGTGGCCCCGCCCTGCGTGGCCCGGCCTTCGTGGCCCCATTTGGGTGGCCCCGCACAGAGCTCGGCAGGACACGGGAGCCCAGGCTGGGTGAGGGGCCCCCCAGCTGAGGAACCGCCAGTGGGCCTCCATGACGATGCACTGGACACACAGTACTCTTTCTACAACACTGTACTTTTTAAACCATAAAACAAGATTTTTACACTCAAATATATCCCTCAAAAAGGAGGGCATCTCATGCTCAGGACCTCACAAGGTCAAAGACCAGATGCTCTCTAGGTTCTTTGTCTCAGAAAACCAAGTGCTGTTTGCAAAAGATACAGTAAACTCAAACAACCACAGCCATGCCAGCTTCTGTTAGCATTGCTGTCAAATTAGTAAAACGAGGTCAAGGAAATTTTCCCAGGGCTAAAGCATTTTTCCTGGGACTATGAGCTCAGAATTCCAAGTGCTAGATGTCGGCAGTCACGGCAACCAGGTCTGCAGCCATCACTGGTCTCCTCGAGAAGAAAGCCAGTGTCGTGGTGGGTGGTGGGAGAGGAAAAAAATCCTCGTGTCACAAGAGTGGGCACTTGTCACTTCAGAATACTCTAGCAAAAATGTCATGCATAGGTGCATCATGTGCCATCTATTGACAATTTAAATGGAAGTAAAGGTGTGGAAAACGACTACCGGTAAAAAACTGATATCAAAATGCATGTAAACAGTTTGAATAAAACTTTTACGAAGGATGGAAGTAGAAACATTTCTAAATTAATATAATGTTTATAATATGTATACATAATTATAGTAATAAAGTAATGAGGAAACGTCTAAACTTTTTAATCTATAACCCTAAAAGTTATATATGCAAATTAGCAAAAAAACTTTTTTAAAGTAAAAAAAATTGTACTGTGAAAACAGATTACTTCATATTTCAGATTGCCTTATATTTAAGTAACTTTTATTATATAGCATTGCACTCAAGAGCTGAATAGGTGGTGGACTCGGCCCAGTGGTTAGGGCGTCCGTCTACCACATGGGAGGTCCGCGGTTCAAACCCCAGGCCTCCTTGACCCGTGTGGAGCTGGCCCAAGTGCAGTGCTGATGTGCGCAAGGAGTGCCCTGCCATGCAGGGGTGTCCCCCGTGTAGGGGAGCCCCACGCGCAAGGAGTGCGCCTGGTAAGAAGAGCCGCCCAGCGCAAAAGAAAGTGCAGCCTGCCCAGGAATGGTGCCACACACACGGAGAGCTGACACAGCAAGATGACGCAACAAAAACAAACACAGATTCCCGTGTCGCTGACAACAACAGAAGTGGACAAAGAAGACGCAGCAAATGGACACAGAGAACTGACAACCGGGGTGGGGGGGGAGGGGAAGAGATTAAAAAAAAAAAGAGTTGAATAAACCTCACTGGTTGTCATCATAATAACTAGGAACTTCCATTCTACAAAAAGAAAAACTGAAATGAACTTATTTAAAGATAAAAAATAATCAAATTTTGATTCCTAACATCAGGTAAGTTAGCTATGGAATGAAGTCCAAGACACCCACATATCTCCTGGTCTCTTACTTAGAGAGAACAGACGTAGAAACCACCAGCCAAGCGGAGACCACTCCCTTCCATGTAAACTGAAGAGGGCGGCTGCTTGTGTGTGGGCCGAGGAGCTCTCAAGAGGCCGCCACCGTCGGGGCACATGGAAGGCCAGGCACCTGCCGCGCATAGGCCGGGCTGTGCCCGCCACGCAGGGGGCGCATCCCAGGGCCTGACAAGGCCCCGCCCGCTGCCGCCCGCAGCCGGCGCGCGTACCTCCAGGTAGTCTGTGGAGCAGTTGGGGTGGTACTCCACCTCGAACGCGAGGAACGTGAAGTTGACGGTGCTGCCAGCGGGTGCCTGGACGGTCCAGTTGCAGCGCTGGTGGGCGGCGTAGGGGTGCGGGTGGCGGATGCTCTCCAGGATGCCGTGGGTGCGGTTGGCAATGAGCACGTCCTCGCACGCTGGGACACACAAGAGGGAGCGCCCTGTCATGCAGGTGTGGGTGGGAGCCTCCTCTAGGAGACGTGGGGTGTGACGTGAGCCCACAGCACCTTTACGCACTCCCCCCGCCCCGGGAGCAGACACTTTGGGGCGGTGGTAACCGTTCAGCAGGGCTGGCGGGGGCGGAAACTGTGGCACTGGGCGACCCTCTGGAGCGCCGACCAATGCCCTCGAGCCGCCTGTGCTGCTCTCACCCGGCGCTGGGAAGGGACAGAAACCCCGACCTCCATGTTCACAGCCTAGAAGCCCCAGGGCTCCACGCACGCCAGCAGGGGCGAGGGTGCCCCCAGGGAACCTGGAGGGCCCCCGCGCCTCGGGCGAGTCCCCAGGAAGTGCCAAAGGACGGGAACAGGGGCTCAGGGGAAAGGCAGGCTCTGCACCTGCCCGCGCCCTCGGACCGAGGAGGCTCCACCAGGGCCTCAGCAGGGTGCCTTGACTGAGAGGGCCCCCCGCTGCCCGGCCCAGGCCTGAGCACGGCGCAGGGCTTTCGGGGCGCGCCATGCCGTTCCCATGCCGACGCTGCCTTAGGTGCAGGGGACAACAGGCCGGCTCTGGCCTGAAAAGCCTGCCTCTGTGGTCTTCACAGCCTGCCTGCTGGGGCGGGGGCGCTCCGGCCACTTCTCCTTGCAACGCTGAGGGTCACAGCTATGACCACAAGGATTTCTAAGAAGGCCCAGCTGGCAGCAGGCGAGCACCACTGCCCCGACACCCAGGAGGAAGCCAGGCAGAGCCAGGAGGTGCAGGGCCGCCCGGCTGCTGCAGCGCGGACACAGCCAACCTCAGGCCACGCTCACAGAAAGTCGGCCAGCTCGGGTCCACCAGGGAGGACAGAGTGCATGTGCATTAACTTACACCTTCAGCGCTCTGCAGTTCTGAGAAAAACATAAAATATCGCAGGAAGGGAAAAAAGGAGGGGTCTGCAAGGAGCAATGTGACTGTAACCACGAGATGAATCAGCACAGCCTTCGCAAACCCGGGCCACCGCCACGGCTCAGCCGCACAAGCTCAGCTTCTCGACACTAACTGTGATTTTCAGAACAAGGAGCTGCTATTCCGAAACTGCTCAGAGCCGTCCAGAATGCTGACCAAGTTATGCTCTAGTGCTCCAACTGATCCACAGAGGTACTAGCACTCAAAATACAATTTAGTGCCTTTCAATTCCGTTTTTAGGTAACCATCAAAATTACGGATAAGTTTAGATTCAGTGGGGTAAGGAACAGTACTTTCAAAATTAAAGGGTATTATTGAACCTTGCTTTCTTGAATGTCTATTTTGAAACTAACTTCTGACTATTTAATTGCTGCGCTTAAGGGAAGTTTGCACATCATCTGACTCTCTTTTCAGAGGTGAAACCACGGAAGCGGGAGGAGGGTGGCATGTGGAGGGCCAGCGCCAGGACCCCTCATCCTGCCCTGTCCACGGGGCCTCACGGGCGATGCCACGCCGCAGCCTTCACCAGCTGGGCGCGCAGCCCGAGCAGCAGAGAGGGTCGCTCAGAAGACGCAGCGCCAGCCTGGCATGGGCTGGAAGTGACGGGCACTGACCGCACGTGGACGGCGGCTGGATGGCACGCTCAGTCCTCTTCCAAGTCCCACGGCTCACCGGATGCTTTGACTATGTGAGATGAAGCACGTTCCCCTCTCGCAGAGTTACAGTGGCCACGTAATTAAGAGCTAAGACTAACTGACTTCCCCAAACCAGGGGCTCTTCCCATCTCCCTCCCTTCCAACGAGAGGCGCCAGCGGCCAGCACTTACTCTGCCAGTATCTGGCCAGGAAGCCGCCTCCTTGCTGGCCCTCGTCCGTCCTCAGCTTCAAGGTCAGGCTGTCCCCGCTGGAGCGGATGGGAGGTGGCGGCTGCTCCCCACAGAGCTGGGCCAGCAGGTGGGAGCTGGTACTGGGGCCGTCAAACACCTGGAGGACAGCGCCGCGCGTCAGACGCACAACGCAGCTGGGCTAGAGCCGAGCAGCAGCCCCAGAAGAAGCTTTAAAAATTCCCTTTAGCCGCTGTGACTCGGACCACTTACCAGGGGCGCGCGCATACAGCACGAGTGTGCGAAACCCGAAAATGAGTTTCACACATATTCTGAGGCCACAGCAAAGTGTCAATTGTCCTCTTGCCCTTTCACTGCATAGTTTATAAGCAGGACACTTGAGGACACTTTTTATTTAGACTCTGTTCTTAAATGGACAACGGTGACTTGCTGCTACTATAAACAGTTCTAGTTGGATGACTTCAATTATCTTCTCCAACTCACCAAAATAGTACTATATACGTTTTTCAAAGTACATATAAAAATTAAATAGACAATAACTATGCTAAATTCAGTCACCCATTTGGGGAGATTTTAGTCATATCGTAACAGCCCATGATCAATACATTTTAAATTCTCGGGAGGCCAACCCATAAGGAGCACATGCTTTATTACTTAGAAGACTGTCATTTTCTTCCATAGCTTTTAAGTAAGTTTTCAGTTTGCCTAAACTTTGTGTGGATGTTCTGTTGAAATGCTCACCTTTCGTGAATCTCAGAAGAACAATGCTTGGGAGTGGGGGGCGCGAAGGCAGCGGGTGGGACGCACACACAGCACACGTACCGCCAGGTAGTCAGACGTGCAGTTCGGGTGGTGCTCCAAGTGGAAGTCTTCGAATTCCAGGACGAAGGGGCTGCCCTGGCTGGCCCGCAGCTGCCAGTAGCACTCAGAGCCGTGGTAGTACGGCATCGGGTAGTTGGGGGACGTGAAGGTGCCACTGGGGGTGGACAGCGTGCCCCCACAGCCTGCGGGAGAGGACGCGGCACGGCTCCTTAGCCCTCAGGGCAAAGGGGATCTCGGCTAATCAAGAGCACCCCTGCTGCTCCCCCGGACCAAGCTCAGAGCAAAACTGCCCCAGGAGCCCCTCGGCTGGACCCCACCTCGCAGCCACATGCACCCCCTTCTCTAACAGGAGGGCTTTCTTGGTGCGAGGCAGCAGGGAACTAGACTTTAAATGAAAAGCGGCTGCTGTTAATTCAGAAACATTTGCAATCTTGGTGCTTTAACAACAGCAATGACAAAACACAGCCGGAAAGAAACGGAGACAAAGTGGACAGAGCGTGACAACCCGAGAACGGAGAAGCCGAGTGGCCTCTGCGAGGAAGGACGGCTCAGAGCCAGCGTGTCCTACCTACCTGTCAACGACCCGTCCCAGTAGGCAGAGAACCCAGACCTCGTGTCAAACGGGTCACTCTTAAATTGCAGCCACAGCTTGTTACTGTGCGAGATAATTCTTGGAGGGATGTTTGAGCCGCAGTATCTTCCCAGGAGTGGTGATGTTTCATAGCCTCCATCTCTGTGACAAAATACAGATAATTTAGTTATTGATACTGTTACTGTATATTTAACATAATTTTAACTTTGGAATTACAAACATCAGTTTATGTCCATCAACTTCTGTCAAAGATACTCTAAAAACATAATTCCAAGTTTTCAATTTTTCACTTTATTAAATTGTATCTATTAACTTAAAAAAAAGGTAATGAAAAAATTAAAAAAAATTTTTAAATAGTATTTGAATAATAGTAAAGAAGACCATAATTTATGGTCAGCATGACATTTTTATAACCAAGTGCAAACTGAGAGACTGTGTAGGATCTTCACCCTGTCAAATAAAGCCTCCAGCAAATGGATCAGAGGGCCTAGAATAAAGAAACCATAAAATTAACAGTATAAATAAATGTTGGTTAATATTACAGAGAAACCGCAAATATTGTCCTTCTAATTTGGAATTTTACAAAATTCAATATATCATATTTGACATGGTAAGCAAAATTTTGTAAACCATTTCTTTCCCCAGGAAATTTTTGTAGTCTTAAGCCTAGTTTTCAAACCAAAAAAAAAAAAAAGATTCATTGACCATTCAAGTACAATGACTGGTTCCTATAAATTAAGGAAATCATCCTATTTTAGCATGATATGGCGCAACTGTGATTTACTATTTTAGTACCCTCCTTTACATCACAGAATAAACTTTATTTTTAAATCATGAAAGATTCCGGAATTTCAAAATGACAAATGGAGAAGGTTGCACAGATGTTCAGCAACATAATCAGCCCAATCAAACTCAATGATGATCCGTGATCTGGAAGATAGCGACGTACAGGTCAACTCACCTTCCCTGCAAGGACAGCTTTTTTTAACACAGTCACTCAAAGTGCCAGAGATGAAAGAAAAAGTGTGTTGTACTGAAATTCACAAGCCTGGACTTGTATTATTTGAGCACAAAAACTTTGGGGAAACTTTAAGATAAGGTAGGCATCCTGCCACATTTTTTGTGATATTATTAACCTAAGTGGACAGCCTGAAATGTAAATTGATTTAACACACAGAAAGTAGTATTTCAATGATACCAAGTACCTCATTTGAGAGTGGTAGTGCATGTTTACTCTGCCCAAATAAAATCTGGGGTTTATTATCAAGTATCCCCAATAAAAGAATCACTTCAAAATAGCCACTTGAATTTCATGTAATGTGATGTTTGTCTTCTGCTAAGTCAAGCTTCAAGTCACAACATTTACCCCTTTCAAGGAAGTGCAGAGCAGGGAGCTTTTCAGGGACTTTCCATACTCTTTCCCTTAATATTTCCAGGTAATAACGAAAGAGATGATGAAGCACATGAAGGCGCTTACCTGATTTCCACAAAATCGACGCACGCGCCCCCGATGGCCTCCTCCAGGGAGAAGTTGGTGAAGTGCAGCGCGATCTGCTGGCCCGTGGGCACGGTGATCCTGTAGGTGCAGGCCTGGCTGCTAGGGTAGGCCTGGGGGAAGCCTGGAGAAGTCAGCGTCCCCGATTCCTCCGTGAAGTCCTCCGAGCACACTGTGCGCAGACACGGCGGCACCAAGGAGGGAAAGCGGGACACAGGCCACGTTCAGTACACAGCCAGGGCCACCGCCCTCACCAGCTCGGGCCAAGACGCTGCTTTTCAGCAGCCCATTCTGGAACGTTCAAAGGATGCTTTCATTTTGAAACAAACGGTTTTGAAATATCAAGGGTGAAAAAATTATTTCTAGTAAAACTAAGCTATGTAGTGGAAACTGTTCCATAAACCTTGAGTGAGCAAGTTTTACACCTTGGGACTGGTTAAATGACCACAGGGCTTTCAAATTAGGCCCAACTCTGACCGGGCCTGGAATGAATTCGGTTCTGCTCTCCTTCACGTAACTTCCTCACACGGTTTTCACCAAGGCAGGCATTTATGAGAAACACCAAAGCAGGAGGCTCGGCTGTGGGTCAAGAAATGGGACGAGGTCGCGGGGCCAGAGGCCCTGGCTCAGCCCAGTCCGGCCGTGGACAAACCGAGCAGCCTCACCCTGTGCCCCAGGCCCTCGTCCCCAGGGTGGCACCCCTTTGGGCGGGGGTGGCAGGGTCAGGGCTGGCACAGCTGCAGGCCTTGGCCCGTGACGGGCACTGGTGGGTGGTGGTGGTGATGGTGGAGCCTCAAAGCAGAGAGGACATGGGAGGGCAGCAGAGCACCCGGTTGGCTTTCGTCCTGCGTTAGTAACAGCCCTGCTCTGAGTTTACTGTCACCACCTCAGTGCTGTAGACTCCACGTTTACTACCAACCCCTTCAGCCTCCTATGCCCCACAAAACTGAGAGGCGGCAGAGAAAACTGGTGCGAAGGCGTTTTTATTGTTATCTCTATTTTACCCAGTAATAACTGAAATCTAGGGCCAAGGAGTAGATACATAAGGGTTCTCCAGCTGAAAGGTTTGGGAGAAAATAAACTCATGTTACAGTTGACTGTGAATAAACACAAAACTGAGGTTGTACAGACGTGCTACTTCCCCGAAAAGTCATACTCAGGAAAGAGGAGGGGTCTCACTGGACTGCGTGCACGGAGCACGCAGGGAGCATCATGGGGTGTGCTGCCCACCCACAGTCCTCAGAGCAGGGCATGCTTCAGGTAGTTGGTCCACTCTGCTCTAAACAGCAAGAAATCAAGGCTTTGCTTTGTTGAAGGAACCCCCAGTGATATTTAAACCAAAAGATGACCTGGCAAATATTTCCACAGAGAAGGAGAAAGACAAAGGAGGAAAGAGGGATGGGAGGGAGGGAGGGAAGAAGTAGGGAATTAAGGAGAAAGAGAAGAGGGAGGTAGGAAAGAAAGAGGAGAGAGAGAGGAGAGAGAGAGAGAGAGAGAAAGGGAAAAGAGAAAATGAGGAAGGGGGGAGGGGACTAGAGAGGGAGGGGTGGTTTTAATTATTGTGGGCCCAGGCGTGGGAGTTCCTTACTGAGATAAAAATCGATGGTGCCACGGAGCGAGAGCTGCCATGCAATCCCCCGAGCCGAGAGAACCGACGCTGAGTGCAGAGCGCTCCAGACGTTAAGCCAACGCTCAGAGCCGCTCTCGGTCACTCGCCTGGTGCTGGAGAGACACCCCTGCTTGCCAAGCCCACCGAGACCACGTGGGAGCCCACTCCCAGACCACACCGGAGCTGTGGAAGTCTCAAAACACTGGGGAAAGGGTCAGATAGGCTCTGAAGACTAATTCACCTAAGGAGACAATCTAGCTCAGTGGAGGAATTCCAACCAATTCCTGGGTCCATCAAGAGAGCAGTCCGCCTGGTTCTTAGGCATCCAGCTGATACCTTATGACAAGAAACGTATTGATTGAGGCTTTCTTGGATCTGGTTTTCTTTTTTTTTCCCCAAAGATTCCTTTTTATTTTTAGTTTTTAATCACTAAAACCCAGTACATCACCAGCAGAGGGCCGGCTGCAGAGTGATTGATCAATGAACACCGGCGGCAGCCTGAGAAGCTCCTCAGGGGCCTAAGAGGGAAGGCTGCTTTTCCTTGGTTGTTGTTTTATGTTTTTTTTAATTTGTTTTTTAGTTACTACTATTTTGTTTCTTGTTTGTTGTATTTCCACTTTCTTTGTGTCCCCCCCAACCCTTTTTTCTATGATTTTTTCTATATACATTATTTTCTTTCCTTCATTTTTCTATCTTCTGTTTTCTGTTGTTTTTCATTCATTCCACCTCTTTTTGTTTGGTCCTCAATTTTTTTTTTTATTATTTCTCTCTCTCATTTTTTCTCTGTTTTCTTTCCTTGTTTTTTTTTTTTTTACTTTCTCATTTTATTTTCTTTTCTTTTCTCTTTTCCTCTCTTCTCATTACTCTGGCCTTTTAATTCATTCTATATATTCTTCTCTATCTTGTTTCTTGTTTCATTTTTTTTTGGATTCTACTTTTTTATTCTTATTCCTCTGTACTTCTTATAATTTTTTACTCATGTTAATTATTTATTTTCCTAGGCTTGTACAGCTCCTCCTCAACATTTTACTATTATTATTAATATTTATATTATTCTTTTTCTCTTCATCTTTCCTTTTCTCTGGTCCTAATTTTTTCCCCAAGGGAACATAGACAACAGCAAGGAAATAGAATAAAAGGAACAGAGTGTCAAAGTGAAATCTTACCATACACACAAAACAACAACAAAATAAAACCCTTAAGTAGAAAGTGAAGCTAACCACCTGAATAAACCTGTTATAAACAGATGTCTAGACATCAACAAAAAATTGCAAGCCATACTTGCCCAGCCTAATGAACAAACTAAAAAACAGGAGAAGAGGCAGAACATAGGAGAGGCAGAACATGGATCAGAGATGTCCAAACAAATATCATGAATCAACTTAATGAGGGGAAGGAAGAGATTAAGGATATTAAGAAGACACTGGGAGAACATACTGAAGAAATTATAAACATAATAAAAAGATAACAGGCTGGTGATGAAGGGCACAATGCAAGAAATCAAAAATACACTGGAAGTACATAATAGCTGATTTGAACAGGCAGAGGAAAGAATCAGCGATGTGGAAGACAGTACATCTGAAATCAGATAGTACAACAGATACATAAAAAAGATAGAAAAAATCCAGCAGGGACTTAGGGACTTGAATGACAATATGAAATGCATAAGCGTATGCATTACAGGTATCCCAGAGGGAGAAGAGAAGGGAAAGGGGGGAGAAGGAGTGTTGGAAGAAATAATGGCTGAAAATGTCCTAATTCTCTTGAGGGACATGGACATACATGTCCAGGAATTACAGTGCACCCCAAACTGCATAAATCCTAACAGGCCTAACCCAAGATATATACTCGTCAAATTTCCCAATGGTCAAGACAAAGAGAAAATACTGAAAGCAGCAAAAGAAAAGAGATCCATCATACACAAGGGAAGCTCAGTAAGATTAAGGGCTGATTTCATCTGAAACCATGGGGCAAGAAGGCAGTGGTATGACATAGTTCAGGTGCTAAATGAAAAAACTTCCAGCCAAGAATTCCTATCCAGCAAAGCTGGCATTCAAAAATGAGGGAATTCAAAATATTCACAGGTAAACAGAAATTAAGAGAGTTTGTCAATAAGAAACCTGCCCTTCAAGAGACAAAGAAGGACCCTATATTTTAATAAAAGCAGAAATCTAGCAAGAAGAAAGAAAAATCATAAAAATTTAAGGACCTAACCTGGGAACCTCAAAATACATGAGGCAAATACTGGAAAAACTAAGTGGAGGAATAGATGCCTCTACAATTATAGTAGGGGACTTTAATATACCATTATCTTAACAAATTAGATGTTCTTTGGATATTGTCATAGTGGTTAGAGTTTCACTCAACAACTGAGGGGATGCTGAGTTCCCATTCCAGGGAACTCTTTCACACTCCCCAGTGGAGCAGCAACAATCCCCCAGTGCAAGGGCAAAGACCAGTGAAGATGGATGGTCCAATGATGGGCCTTTGATACTAATGACTATGCTTATGAAACTGTGTGCTTGAAATTTCAACTAGGCCTAGAGCTGCAGGGTGCTTAGGAGTTACCTCCTGAGAGCCTCCACATTGCTCAAATGTGACCACTCTCTAATCCAAACTCAGCATGTAAATGCATGGGACATGACTCCCAGGGATGGGCCTCCCTGGTGCCGAGGGATTACTACCAAGCACCAGCTGGTGATGCAATTAGAAAAAGATCTTGAATAAAAGGGGGAAATGGTAAGGACAAGTGCATTTATGTGGACCATTACAAAATGGCAAAACCACATTTCTTTAAAAACTACAATGTGGCTCTGCCTTGACTAAGCACCTTCAAGTAAGTATTTCTGTGTGGCATTCACCTCATCACCAGGGGGTCCTCAGGATGGTGGGGACCCTCCCAGCACATGGGCACCATTGGCCCCCAGGAGGGTTCCCGCAGCCAGAGACAGCCTACACTGTTCCAGCTGCGCAGCACTGGGTCTCCGGCATGGGCCTGACTGTGCCCGGGCTGCCTAGAAACGTCTGGGGGCGCCAAAGGCTGCTGCTCCTCCTGGGGTCTGGGTTACAGTCCTCCACGTGAGGACTCCCAGGGCCACTTCCTCCTGAGGAAACAGGCAGCAGTTCTAGCCCACACCTGACGCCCGGCTGAGCTCGCTCCAGGGTCTGATCACAACCAAGACGCTGTCCTTCCAGGGCCCGACACCGAGGGACCCGAACAGGACCCGCCCGCCTGCGCTGTGGAAACACCATCTTCCAAGGCCCCATCGCAGCACTGCGCGGCCGCCAGGGGCTTTCGTACAGAACGCCTCCCCTCCCAGCTCCATGGCAGAGCCCCACTTTTAGAGAGCTGAAGATGAGAGGTTACGTTCTGGAAATCAATGTGCTCAGATGTAGCAAGGAGGAATTCGAATCCAGTCCTTGGGGACACCAATTTAGGGCAGAAGAAGAACAGGGACAAGGGTGGGCAAGGGTGGACAAGGGTGGCCGAAGTCAAGTTTTTGCTGCATGTTGGCACAGGAAGGGTTAAGACAGTAAATGAAGTTTTTAAAAAAAATCCACTGAGCTGGAAAGAGTCAGGGCATCAGCACCTGTGAAAAGGTGAGCCGACACTGAGCAATAAGAACAGACCTACTGAAAGCCTTTTCCACGGGGGAACACCTGACCTTCTCTCACCAACAATATTCCCGTTTTATTTATACTTTTTTTTAAAAAAACCCAATAGAATTATATTTTGTATATGCCATCGATGTTAAGAATATATAATTACCCCTTTAAATTAGTAGTTACCTAAGCTCAGACCAAAGTGGAATCAGCCAGGCTCCCAGGGGAAGAAGGAAATGGTGTGGAGGAACCTCCTGCCGGTCACCAGAGTGAAGCCCAGCCCTGGGAGACCCAAGGTCCCCGGCAGCTCCACACCCAGGCTGCAAGGGCAGGGCGGGACACTCCAGCCAGGCTTGAGAGGGGACCCCGGGGGCAGGCCCAGAACGAGGGAACGAGCCCCAGGGCTCTCCGCAGGAGCGCCAGCACATCCCAGCAGGCTTTGGGGGCAGCCCAGGCGCTGGGGGCGCAGGGCAGCTCCGGTGCCGCAGGCCTGCAGAAATGTGCTGCATGCTATGGGGGCCCATTAAGTGTCTTTCTAAATCATGGTGCAAAGGAAAGCCCAGACTCTCTAAAGAGGCACCCACACCAGGTGGCACCCCATAAAGCAGCTGGAGGCTGGAGCTGGGGCAGCTCCAGGGCTCATAGCACACACGGGGGTATTTGTTCCCTCAGCTGCATTTGCAGCATGCATAGTAATGATGAGAATTAAGAAATATGGGAAAGACAATAAAAGGAACAAATGCAGAAAAGGTTCAATTTCTTTGGGCCCATTTTAGAATTTGTTTTGCCAAGAAATCTAGTTTCTTGGCCTTATCCATTGTTGCTCTTTTTCTAAATTCTTAAGAAAAGAATTCGGCCCATCCAGTAATTTTTTCCATGATAGAATTTTAAACTATGAAAAACTTACAAGAATGAGTTCCTGAACTCCCTTTGCCCAGATTCACCAGTTATACAGCCTCTCTCGCCCTGTCTCTTTCTCAGCATTGCCTGAGCCAGCTGAGAGCAAAGTAGAAACACTGTGTCTCTTCCAAATACAGTTTCTAAGAACAAGGCACTTTCCTGCAGAACCACAGCCCGGGGCATCACCGGTGCTGAGTGACCAGACTGCTCAGTCCAGCTCACCGTCACCCCTTCAGCAGGGAAGGCCACAGCTCAATCCCTTCTCGAGCAGTCAGCCTTCCCCATATGGCCAAGGCTCTGGTGGTGGGCGTGCCGGGACCGCGCTGTTACAGTGTCTAAAGGGAACCAAAATCCCAAAGCTGTTACCTGCCGATTCGTCGATGGCTTCGTAGTCGATGGAAAAGCCCTCGCGAGCCAGGTCCAAGTCGGCCACGAAGGTCAGCACCAGGGCGTTGGAGATGCTGGTGAGGGAGGGCGGGACCGATGAGCCACAGTACCTGCACAGGTGGGAGAAGCAGGCACAGGTTTACAGGGCAGCACACGGGGCACGGGCACCAGCAGGCAGGGTGGTAAGCGGGACAAGCAGGCTTCCACACCCACTCCCCTCAGCCCTGCACAGCCACGTGCCCAGGCACAGACTCCCTGCTTCTGCTGGCTGGGAATGGCCCCTGCACGTCTGCCTGTGTGCTTGATTTTTAGAAGGTGGTCAATGGTCCCAGGAAGCCTGCACCGTCCTGCATCGCTGAGAGAGTGCCAATGAATGGATCATCGGGAACGGGACAAGCTCATGCTGTATCTGAAGGCAACATGCTAACTCGTGGAGCACACAGGTAGGGTCAGCACCACCTCAGGAGGCTCGATGACCCCTGTGCCTCAGTTTCCCCATCTCCCAAACAGGGATACTGGTAATACCTACTTCAAGGGGTGGTGCTGAGCACCTGGGGAGTTTGTATGCTGTGTATAAAACTTTTAGCACAGTGCCTGGGACAGAAAGCTTGCTACACATGGGAGCGCTTGCTTGGCAACAGCAGGACTCAGAAGTGAGAGTTTACTACTAAGCCATGTCAAGTTTCTGCTAAACAGCAATCACTGTAAACCGAAAACTGTTCTAGTGAGGCCTAAAGTAGAGTTTTAATTTTAAAAAACACCATGGCATGAGCTGTTACCTAGGGAAATAGCCATTAGAAGAGTGACTAGAATATAGAAATTTCAAAACAAAGCCCACTTGGTAAAACTTTCCAAATGGTTAATGAAATTCAAGAAGAATTTAAAAAGAAATTATAGATTTCCATTTCCAACAAAAATGTAGTGTCAGGGACTAGATCTAACCTTTCATCTGAAACAACTAAAACTGGATAAGATATACGAAGCAATGGCCATGACACACTGTGTATCTAGCAGTGAAGGACAGTGATCCTTGAGAGACGGGAAACAACAGTGATTAAAGGCAAAGTGAGAAAGCTCAAACTCTTTCTGAGTAACTAAATTGTATGCCAGAACAAAGCTTAAAAATTCTTACAGGAGTAATGATGCACATAAAATGTAAAATTTAAAATGCCTGGCATCTTACCAAATATCACCAGCCATGTAAAGAAGAGGGAAAATATGACCCATAATGAGAGGAAAAATCAGGCAATCAAAACTTATAAATAACACGGAAAATAGAATTAGTAGACAAAAACATTAAAACAGTTATTACAGCTGCATCCCATGGGTTTAAAATGGAGCTAGAGGAAAAATCCAAATATGTTAGAGATATGAACAAGGTAAAGGTGACCCAAATTGAATTTCTATAAATGAAAACTGCCATTTCTATAATGAAAAATATGCTTGATAGAATTTATAGCAGATTAGAAGTTGCAGATGAAAAAATTCAGAAACTTGAAAACATAGCAATAGAAAATTTCCAAAATAACACACAGAGAACAAAGACTCAAAAAAAAAAAAAAAACCCAGAAAAAACAACAGAGAATTAGTGAGTTGGGGGACAACTTCAGGTGGCCTGTACATGCAATCAGAGTCCCCGAAGTGGACGAGGCGGGAAACAAAAAAAGTATTTGAGAACCAGTGGTCAAAAATGCTTCACTTTTAGTAGAACTATAAACCCACAGATCCAAGGAGTTCCACAAATCCCAAGCACAAGCAAAGGAAAGTAAAGAAAAAGTCTATATAAAGGCACATCACAATCAGATTACATAAAACCAGTGATAGAAAGAAAATCTTCAAGCAGACAAGGAGAAACACATCATATTTTCATAGAAAATAACGCAAAAAAGGTCAGGCAGAATTCTATACCTAGCAAAACTATCTTTGACAAACAAAGCAAAATAAAAACTTTCAGACCCATGAAAGCTGAACAGACCCCAAGTAAACAAGAGTTAAGGAAGTGCTGGAGAAAAGGGGAAATGAGCAGATCGAAAGCTGGGTCCACACCAAAAATGGTGACCAGGTGGGTAAATATAAAGTCTTTTTCTCATTATTTAAGTCTCTGAAAAATAATCAACTCTTTAAATAAAAAATAATAATGTATTGTGGGATTTCTGATAAGAACAGGGAGGTCTGCTGGGGAATGGAAGCATGCCACAGCAAGGTCTTTATGCACATTTGAAGTGTGATAATATCACTTAAATCCAGACTGTGACAGATTAAAATGTGTACTAAACCTTTCAATAATATAATACAGCAAAGAATCATAGCAAGTTAGGTGAGGGGAGATGGAATCTAAAAAAATATTCAATTAATCCAAAAGAAGGCAGAAATGGGGAATAAAGAGAACAAAGAAGAGATTGGATGGATAGAAAACACACACTGAGAATGGAAATTCATCCCCAAGCAGATCAATAATCACATTATTGGATATCAAATGACTAAATAAAAAAGGAAAACCTAACTATATGCTGTCACAAAGAAACCTACTTTAAATATAAAGACATTAATAGGATGAAAATAAAAGAATGTAAAAGATTTATCATGCTAATACCAATCCAAAGAAAGCAGGGTTGGCTGTCTTAATGTCAAACAAAGAGCAAAGACTATTAGTGGAGGTTTACGTTGTCATTTCATAATGACAGAAGGGTCGACTCATGAGAAGCACTCAACAATCCTCAATATTTATGTTCTAAGAACAAAGCTTCAGATAAATGAAGCAAAAACTGAAAGAACTGCAAAGAGCAAATAGAGAAATGCACTATTATGTGGAAGGTTTCATCACACCCTCTCAATGATTGATGAAAGAAGTGTCATAAGGATATAGAAGATGAACATGACCATCCAACTTGACCTAACTATGTGCAGTGAACATGCCAGCCAAGAACGGTGGAACATACATTCTTATAAGTAGACACAAGCTTCCCCGGAACTCCCAGCATGGGGCCTACTCTATGGAATTTGGCCTTGCCCAGCCCCACAGTCACATGTGACAATTTTTACTAAAAATCTCAAAATCTTTACAGAGTGTTCCTGCTGGTGCTGTTTCCCTAGAGAACTAACACACATACACACAAAACTCCCTTTGCTCCCATATTTCCTTAAGCCATATACAAAAATTAACTCAAAAAGATCAATGGCTTACAGGCAAACCATAACACTATAAAGCATCTGAAAGAAAGCATATGGGATAATCTTTGTGGCCCTGGATTAGGCAAATATTTCCTATACTAACCAACAGAAGCATGACCAATAAAATAGAAATTAATGAATTGGACTTCATAAAACTGAAGAACTTCTGTCCTTCAAAACACACTTAAGAGAATGAAAAGACTTTAAAAATACCTGCAAATTACATAACTGATCAAGGACATGTATCCCGAATATATAAAGAACTCTCCAAAATTAGTAACAAAGCAAACGACCCAACAAAAAGGGCCAAATATCTGCACAGACCCTTCAATAAAGCTGATACGATAGATTAGAAATAAACACATGAAAAGATGCTCCACTTTGTTATGACTGTGGAGACGGAAATTAAAACCACAGTGAGATCCACTCCACACCTCTTAGAAAGCTAAAATTGAAACCACTGGCATTCAGCGAGCACGTGGAGCCAACGACCTCTAAAATGCTGCAGGCTGAAACGCAAGGCAGTCAGCCACTTCAGGAAACGTTTTGGTGAGTTCTTAAAAAGGCAATATCCACCTACCCTATGGCCCAGTCAATATATTCTTAGGTATCCACACAAAGAGAAAGGAAAGCTTGTGTTTATGCAAAGTCTTACACATATATGTTCACAGTAGCTTCATTTGCCATAATGAAACACTGGAAATAATGCAGACATCCACTAACAGGCAAGTAAAGAAAGTGTGGTATACCCATACACGAGACGCTACTTAGAAATACACAGGAAAGAACTCCTTAGACACACTACAACATGGATGACTCACAATAATTATGCCGAATAAAAAAGGCCAGACCAAAAGAATACATGTTTGATGCCTTCATTTTCCTAAACCCTGGAAAACGCCGGCTAATCTTTAAGAACAGAGAGCGTGTACTGGTGGCTCCTGGAGCCAGGGATGAGGAGCAGAAGGGGGTGCAATGGGCAGGAGGAGAGCTTGGGGCGGGCATCTCAGCGTCATCTTGGTTCGGGTGGTGGCTTCCCAGGGAAGTATATTTGTCAGAACTTAATGAAGCACCAAAGGCCAAGAGGAAGGGGCAACGGGAAAAGGTCACTGGAAGCGGGACCTGGACCTGGTGTCCTGGCACAGCGTTGTGGGTTTCAGCGTCCTTCACTGAAGCAGGACAGCAAAAAAAGAAGCAGGAAGGCGTGTGCTGAAAAAGCCAGTCAAACACCCGAGCCCCTCACCTCCCCAGAGCGGCCCCCGCGCCAGTGTCCCAGATGTCCAGGTAGTCGTTTGAGCAGTTGTAGTGGAACTCCAGGTGGAAGGTCCTGAAGGTCAGGCGGACCAGGTGACCTGGCTGGACCAGTACATACCAGGTGCAGTTGACCCCATGGGGATAGGGGTTTGGATGGCCAGGACTTTGAATGGTTCCTGTCGGCTGTGTGAGAATTTTCCCACATGCTGTCGAAATAAAATAACATTCACCCCAAGTTATTGATAATCTGATCATTACCTCTTCAAAGCGCAAAAATAAAAGATCATTACTCACGCATATGCCACTGAAGATAGGTTTTTTTTTTTTACTGATAGGCCCCAATTAAGCATTGCTATGGATGTTGTTTGGGTGCATATATTTATCTTCTTTGCTTTTGAATATACTTTGAGAATTTTTGCAGTGTAGATGATGCTTATAAGATAATCTATTTCCATTTCCTACTTATTCTGATACAAGCCCAAAAGGCAAAGCAGGAGAACAAGCAAATCTCTTACCCAAATTTGCAGTACTGAACTTAGCCATGAAACCATGATTTTCAGTAGAAGAACTTTTCACAAATGTGACACACAGAAAATTGTACACAGATGTTATAATTGAAGGTATGCCTGTGCCACAATACTTTTTATTTTCAGGAGAACCCAAAATGGAACTGGTACCAATCTAAAATAAAAGAGATATTCAAGTTTATTTTATAAATATCTAATTTTGAGAACTGCTTCAAGAATAAATATTCCTAAAATGCTTTTATTAATATAGTAAAAGCAAATGAAAAAATAGGCATACCTATTGACTACAAAAAAATGACAGAATAATGTTGTCAGACAAAAGCATAATTATTGAGCTTTTGCTTCCTAATATTTAAGATTTTGAAATTTCTATAATTAAAAAGTTCATGAAATATATAAGATGTATCTTCTTAAGTATAGATTTAAAGAGGTTTCACCTTGGAATTTTTAAGAGAAAGGTATATGAGCATTTGTATTGATGATGATAATTATTATTATTACTATCTATTTAAAACTACTTTTATTTTTATTTTTAACAGCTTTAACAATGTTTAATTCACATTGCATACAAGTCACCCTCTAAAGTGTGTATTCCAATGTTTTTGGTCATTCCACAGAGTTATGCAACCATTACCACATCAGTTTTAGGACATTTTTAACTCTGGCTCAGAAGTCACTCTCCGGCCTCCCCCCGCTCCGGCCTCGGCAGCCACTCACTCCTTCTGTTGACAGATTTGCCTCTTCTGGACATTTTGTGTAAGAAGAATCACAGACTGTGTGGGCTTCTAGGACTGTCCACTTCACCTGGCCTGCGGTAGCACGTGCCAGGACTCCATTACTTTTGTGGTTGAAGAGCATTTTGTCGGATGGACAGGCCACTTTGTGCTGACCCACTCCTCAACTGATGGACTTGGGCTGTTTGCACTTGTGGCCATTGTGAGTGATGCCAGTGTGAACAGGTTTGCACAGTTTTGTGTGGACATAAGGATTTGGGGTATATATGGAGGAGTGGCGTTCCTGGGCTTGGCACCTTCTATTAGAGTTCTCCAGAAAACAGAGGCAACAGGATATATACACACACACATACACAAACACACACACACACATATGCACACATACACATACATACATATATGCACACACATAACATACCCATATGCACACACACACATACATATATACACATACATAACATACCCATATGCACACAAACACACATATACGCATGCATACACATATGTGCATACACATATTTACACGCAGATACACACATACACATATACACACACATACAATCTGGACCTTGGCTGGCAAGCCAAATTCCACAGGGCAGGCCACAATCAGAAAACCCCTATAAAAGTGATTTTAAAACCTGGAAAGTCCACAACCCTACAGAACAGGCCAGAAGCTGGAAACTCCGATAAAGGTGAGGCTGAAGTTGAGTCCAAATTCCCCAAGGGGAACTGGCTGACTGAAGGTGAGGCAGAAATTCTTCCTTCTGATTTCTGAAATCCTCAGTTCTTGCTTTTAGACCTTCAACCAGTTGGATAAGGGACCCCCCACATTGCTGAGAGCAATCTCCTTTGTTGATTGCAGATGCAATCAACTGATTACAGATGCAAATCCATCCATCGACAAATTACCCTCACAGTAACCATCAGGCTAGTGCTTGCTTGACCCAATAACTGGACACCATAACCTAAACAAATTGGCACAAAACACAAACCATAGCACACCCTTTTCAAAAGTCCATTGGCCATTCGTGTGCAGGTATACTTCTGGACTCTCAATTCTGTTCCATCAATCTATACATCTTTCCTTATGCCAATACCACACTGTCTTGGTCACCACAGTTTTGTCATAAATTAAGTTTTAAAATCAGGAAGAGTAAGTCCTCTAACTTTGTTCTTCTTTTTCAAGATTGTTTTGGATATTCTGGTTCCCTTGCATTTCCATATGAAGTTTAAGACAATCTTGTGAATTTCTGCAAAAAAGCCAGCTGGATTTTGGTAGGGATTGCATCAATCTACAGTTAAATTTGGAGAGGATAGCCATCTTAACAATAGGAAGATTTCTGGTCCATGAACATGGGCTGTCTTTCTATTTATTTGTCTTCTTTTATTTTCTTCAGCGATGTTTTAAAATTTTCAGAGTATAAGGTTTGCATTTCTCTTGTTAATTTTATTCCTTTGTATTTTATTCTTTATAATGCTGTAGTAAATTTTTTCCTGGATTTCGCTTTTGAAATGTTCTTCACTAATGTACAAGGGGAAAAAACCCTGACTTTTGTATAATGATTTTGTATCCTGCAACTTTACTGAACTCATTTATTCTAATAGCTTGTGTGTATGTTTGTGTGTGATTTTCTATATGCAAGATCAAGTTATCTATGAATTGAGATAATTTTATTCTTTCCTTTCCAATCTGAATGCAATTTATTTTCCTTGCCTAACTGCCCTAACTAGAACTTCCAGTAAAATGTTGACTATAACTGGTGAGAATGGATATATTTGTCTTTTTCTGATTTCCATGTTTCCCTAAGTGAAAGCGTCTGCCTCTTACTTGGGTATAATGTTAGCTGTGAGATTTCTGTGGATGCCTTTACCAGGTTAAGGAAATTGCTAGTCTGTTGGGAGTTTTCTTCACAAAAGTATGTTGGATTTTGTCAAATGCTTTCTCTGCATCTGTTGAGATGCTTAGGCGGTGTTATTTTTTATTCTCTTGATACCATGTATTATATTAACTGATTTTAGGATGCTATTAATAAGCCAACCTTGGATTCCTGGAATAAATACCACTCAGAAATTTCTTAATCTATATTCCCAAGAGAATGGTTTTTATTTCATGTAACCGATTTGAGGTGTCCCGGAATAATATTCTGTAATAATATATAACCAAAAACAAATAGCCAAAGGCTTTTTACACTTACTTCAATATAATCTTTATCACAATGGGCAGAAGGTCCAATTTCAAAGCCAGTGAAGTTTAGAAGAACTACTTGACCTTGGGGTTGGCGGATTACCCAGCTACAGATCCTTTCTCCAGGGTATGCATTAGGATAGAAAGGAGAACGCATGATACCTTCTCCAGTTAATTCACCACCACAAGCTGAAAATTGAAAATGACGTTAGTGTTTGTCCAGAGATAAATTATTCTTGCCCTCAATGTTATTGAAAACTCTAATTTAGCCTAAGGCGATACATGATCTCAGAACTATGGCTATCAAGCCCCCTGCTGTCACAGGCTAGGTGACATGTCATTGAAATTTTTTCCTCATCATTTGAGGCCATAAAATGACAAAATGATTTCAAGAAGTTAAAATGCTACAATCAGGCAAATTAGACATTTAAAAATGAAGACATAAGTTTCCTTACCAACTTGATAAACAGCTCTGAAGCTAGCTCTGTCAACGTCAGCGTCTATTTTAAACCTGATCCATATTTTATTAGTAATGGAGTTAATGCTAGAGAGGGATGCATTGTCACAGACTTTTCCCAGTAATGTTTTATGATCTCGAACCTAAACAAAAGATAAAACAAATCTATTATCCTAATCAATAAAATTAGCTTGGTAACAATGGCAATATTTGGAGATGAAAAACTAATATATTTTATATTATCTGATTCAAAATATATATTGATATTATATTTGAAAGTACTTAATAGGTCATATATTTCTTACAACACAGTAACACTAAATATTGATAATGAAATATTAAGCTAAAAAACAGAAACATGACAATTTTTAAAAATGTTCTAATAATTTCCACCAAATCAAAGAGGAAATAAATGTACACTTGGAATACTTACAAAGCAACAAAAATGAGAATACTAAACAAAAACTGAAGATCAAAATATGTACATTTCAGACAAATCTATAATCAAAGTCATAGATTTAACTGCTTTCATTTTTTTAAAGAGAGAGAAAGAAACTAAGGAGTAAACTTTTAAGAGTTATTAAAAGGCTTTAAAATGAGGGAAAAAATAAAAATAAAAGTAAAACTGAATAGACTACAAAGAGTAGAATTCATAATATTTCTGTCTTAATTTGCCACAGGGTTGCTGATGCAATATACCAGAAATGGGTTGGTTTTTAATGGGGATTTTATTTAGGGTAAAATCTTACAGTTCCGATGCCATGAAATGTCCAAATCAAAGCACCAGCAGAGACGCTTCTCACCAAAGTCAGCTGCTGGTGATCCCAGGACCTGCCACATGGTGAAGCAAGATGGCGGCCAACCTCCACCGAGCTCCCTCCTTCCCTCCAGACCTACCTTCTCCCTGAGCTCAGCTGTGGGCAGCCAGGCACAGGGCTTGTCTCTTTCCAGGCCTCCACTCTCCTTGGCTGCTCCGCTTTCTTCCCGAGTTCAGCTGTGGGCATCAGGCACATGGCTCTCTCCTCAGCCCTGAGCTGCCACAGGGGCTCAGCCTCTTGGGGGCTTCCTGCTCACACTTTGACTACTGGTGATCCTTGTGTCCTCTCGCACGTGGCAGGATCAAAAATGGCAGCTCCCTTTGCCTGCATCTCTCTGTGTGTCTCAGTTTATATCAGACCCAGCAAAAGGGCAGAGACCCAACCTGAGTCACTCATCACTGCTGTGGTCCAGGCGAAAGGGGGTCATGCCCACAGGAATGGATTAGTTCAAAACATAATCTTTTCTTTTGGGGATTCATAAAAGAACTTTAAACTGCAACAATATTAAAGAATTCTTTTAAGGGAGATTGAGATTAAAAATATAGAAATAGAAATATCTCTGGCAAGTCTAATAAAGACAAAATAAAACACAAATACAAAAAAATTAAAATGATAAAGGTGATACAGACAGATTCTGAGAACATTATAATATGATAATTCTATGAAAAAGTCTATGCTAATATATATGAATGTTTGAAATGGGTTATTTCCAGAAAAATAAACATTAATAAAATTATGACACATGAATATTAGACACAGAGAGACAGAGAAAAAGGAAGCCACCCTTTTGATCCTGCCATGAGAGAAAGATAGTTCCATATTCACCTGCAGCTGCAGGAAGGCAGAAGAGCCCCGAGGACTGAGAGGTCCCAGGGTCCGGAGCCAGCAGAGCACGGAGGCCTGGAGAGAGGCCCCCACGGGACTGAGCCCACGGAACAGCTCAAGGCTGGGCAGCCCAGCCACAGCATGACTGCCGTGTGGCAGGACCCAGGATCACCAGCAGCTAATGGTGGTGAGAAAGCACCTCTGATGGTGCCTTGACTTGGACACTGCACAGCCTTGGGATAATAAGCTTTTACCCTAAATAAAACCCCCATTATAAAAGCCAACTTATTTCTGGTACTTTGCATCAGTGGCCCAGTGTCAGACTAATAGGAATACCAAATCAAAAACGGGAATAATAAGAATGCAATGGTTTTTGGAAATGATAATCTATGAATTAAGCTCATTACTAGAACCAATAAGATACATCATATAATATCTCCAAAGATGTCAACGTGTTTGTAGCATTTCTGACTTTATTAAAAACAAGACTCTTAAAAATTAGAAGCAGAAGAAAATCACCTTGATATAAAGACAATTACCTCTTCTCAATCCATAGACAATCTATTTATAGTGTGGTAGCCATGGGCATAGCTATGGAGACATGTACACCTGGGTTCAAATCCCTTGAGGAAGTTGCTAAACTTAAGCCTGGCTGATAGGCTTCCTTAAGCAATTAGATAAAAATAGTGTGACTTCTGGTAGTGACATCATCAAGATAATGGAGTGAGAGGTTCAGGGTTCTGTCCACCACAGTAACATTGGAAAACTGACAGAAACTGGCAGAACCAACTTTCTCAGAATTCTGAAACACAGTTGAAGGAATGCGGTAAGTGGACAAGGGCCAAATCAAGAAAAAGGCAACTTAAAAACAGCAGGAAAACCATGTGGCACTTTTGCTGGCCATCCCATACCCCACCCCAGCTCGGAATAGCTCCAGCACAGCCTGCACTCCCAGCATGGGCCCTGGCCTCAGGTCCTGAAGGAGCAGAATAAGCCTTACATACATAGAGATGCATGTACAACTGTACCAGGTTCTGAAGGGAGCACAGGTAGAAGTGCATGTACACCTGTACCAGGTCCTGAAGGGGCAGAACAAGCCTTACACACAGAGAAGCGCATGTACACCTGTACCAGGTCCTGAAGGGAGCACAGGTAGAAGTGCATGTACACCTGTACCAGGTCCTGAAGGGGCAGAACAAGCCTTACACACAGAGAAGCGCATGTACACCTGTACCAGGTCCTGAAGGGAGCACAGGTAGAAGTGCATGTACACCTGTACCAGGTCCTGAAGGGGCAGAACAAGCCTTACACACAGAGAAGCGCATGTACACCTGTACCAGGTCCTGAAGGGAGCACAGGTAGAGGTGCATGTGTACCTGTACCAGTCCCTCAGATGCCATGAACGGCTGATTCAGAACACTCATCTCTGGATCACTGGTCCCAGAATTGGCTCTGAGCAGTAGAATCGGCTGCTAAAAGCCATCAGTTAACAATCCAACCACAGCTGTCTGGGGCAAGGAACTACTGGTTGAGACAAACTGTAGCACTGAGGACGGGAGGAGAAACCCTAAACTTCCTGGGGGCAATTGGGAGAATATCCCAATAAATGAAGGAATGCTAAGGCTATGCCAGTATGCTCAGGACAAGACTCGCGTGCAGAAAACATGTGAGAAGACCCTGTGCTTTCATCTCAGGCTGTTTTTTAGGCCCACCGAAGGCTAGTAAGTGAGCACAGGCACAGAGCCAACATGTAAACAATGGAAATGGAGTTTTCCTTCAGTTTTTTTTTTTGTTGCTAATGTTAGGTCCTGACATAAAAGGAAATCTCTGCCATAACATCAGGTGAATAGAAGCTTAATGAACAGACATTTTGGAACACAAATAGACTTCTACAATGATGGCAAACTAGGAGGCTCCAGGAATCAGTCCCTCCACCAAAGCAAATATTGAACTAGCAGGAACTGTCTCAATCAACTAATTTGGAAGTCTGGAGTCTAGGGGGAACACTGTGCCTCATCTGGGGAAGAACTGGACAAAGAGGCTGGAAAATTACAGTAAACACCACAGAATTCCTCCATCCTCCAAACGCCGTCTCCCAACTGCACGAAAGGCAACAGCAGGGACTGCCCCTGGGAAGTGGGGGGAAGGGAACAAGCCCTTTCCTGACCACACCTTTAGATCAGCTACTGCAGATCGCAGGAGGGCCAGGCCAGAGGGTGTCCACGGTTGAACGCCCTCAGGAAAAAGAGGCAGAGGATTCTTACAGAGGCAGTACCTGTTTTCTTTCTACTCTTGACATAGCTGTTTGGGAGAGAAAATAGTTTTGAAAAGCCACAAATTGAAGACTCGAGCACTCAACAATTTTTTGAAAATCCTTGTAATCCCAGAGGAGTGGAAGGACTCAGAATGTCCAGTTTTAAGCAAATAATTACAAAACACAAAGAAAGAGGAAAGTATGTTCCATTCACAGGAAGAAAAGAATTTGCCAGAAACCATCGCAAAGGAAGTTTATACAATGGAACTATTCATCAGAGTTTAAATCAATCATATTAAATATGTTCAATGAGCTAAAGAAATTCATATACAAAGAATTAAAGGAAACAAGGAAAACATTGTGTGAACAAAATAAAGAGATGGAAATTATTAAAAGGAAACAAACCATTTGAGAGCTGTAAAGTGCAGTAACTGAAAAGAAATACTAATTAAATATATTCAACAGAAGATTTAAGAGACAAACAAGACAATTGAAATTATCCATTGTGAGGAACAAAAGGAAAAATAATGACAACAAAGGAGCAGAGCCTGAGAGACTTGAGGGAAACCATCAGGCATACCAACATTTGCATCATGGGAGTCTCAGAAGGACAAGAGTGACAGAAAGGGTAGAAAAAAAATTTGAAGAAATAAAGGTCAAAAACTTCCCAAATCTGATGGAAGATATGAATAGACAGATCCAGGAAGCTCAATTAACTCAAGCAGGATAGTCTCTAAGAGATCTACATCAAGACACCTTATAAGACAACTGTCAATATCCAAAGACAGAGAGGATTTTAAAAGAAGCAAGACAGAAGTGATTTGTCACATACCAAAGATTCTCAATAAGACAAACAATGCGTTTCTCATCAGAAGCCATAGAGGCTACAAGACAGTTGGATAGCTTATTAAAAGTCCTTAAAGAAAAAAAAATAGTCAATGAAGAATTCTATATCCAGCAAAAGTATCTTTCAAAAATGAAGGAGAAATGCAATGAATGTGCCACAGTGATGAAAGACGTTGTTGATGTGGGAGGAGGGGGCAGTATAAGGGAACCTCTCATATTTTTTAATGTAACATTTTTTGTGATGTATATGGAAATCTCATGTTTTTTAATGTAACGTTTTGTATGATCTGTTAACTTTTTAAAAAGATAATTAAAAAATTAAATTAAATTTTAAAAAAAATTTTTTAAATGAAGCAGAATAATCCTCAGAATTGGGGAATAAACTATGGACTAAAGTAGATATACTGGTATTCTACTATAAACTATTGTGATTCCAACAATGGAAAAAACTACATCACTGATGTGGAGGCAGTGGCCACTGGAGGTTCTGAGGGCAGTGAGAGGGAAAAACAGGTATAATATGGGGGCATTTTTGGGACATGGGAATTGTCCTGAATGACATTGCAATGACAGATATAGGCCATTTTATATCTTGTAATAACTTACAAAATTGTGTGGAAGAGAGTGTAAAGTACAATGTAAACTGTAATCCATGCTTACTGGCAATGCTCCAAATGTGTTCATCAATTGCAATGAATGTACCTCACTAATGAAGGAAGTTGTTAATGGCGGAAAGTGTGGGAGATGTGGGGAGTGGGGCATGTGAGAATCCCCTATATCTTTTCATGTAACATTTATGTAATCTAAGTATATTTAAAAAAATAAAAATTTTTTTTAAAAGGTGAAATTAAGACATTTACAGATAGTTAAAAGCTGAAAGAGTTCATTAAAAGAAGACATGCCCTATGAGAAATGCTAAAAGGTGTACTTCGAGCTAAATAAAAGGAACTAGACGGTAAATTGGAGCCAAAAAAGAAATAAAGAACATCAGTAAAGAAAACAACATAGGTAAATATAAAATTCTGTATTATTGTACTTTTGATTTCTAACAACTCCTCCATATAACTTAACAGGCAAATGTATAAAATAACATTATAAATCTGTTAATGGGCAGACAATGTATAAAAATGTAATCTAAGACAATAACAAAAAAAAATGGGGGCAGGAATAGAGAGTTTATATTCTACTGTAACTAGGTTGGTACCAGATAACTAGGTTCTTACTAATTAAATTGTTCATTTTATTTACAAAGAAAATCACCGAAATTAGCTAAAATATATAGAAAAAAAAGAAAGAAATTGAAATGGTACAGTACAAAAAAGCAATTAAATTTAAAAAGCAGGGAAACGGACTTTGGCCCAGTGGTTAGGGCGTCCGTCTACCACATGGGAGGTCCGCGGTTCAAACCCCGGGCCTCCTTGACCCGTGTGGAGCTGGCCATGCGCAGCGCTGATGCGCGCAAGGAGTGCCGTGCCACGCAAGGGTGTCCCCCGCGTGAGAGCCCCACGCGCAAGGAGTGCGCCCGTGAGGAAAGCCGCCCAGCGTGAAAAGAAAGAGCAGCCTGCCCAGGAATGGCGCCGCCCACACTTCCCGTGCCGCTGACGACAACAGAAGCGGACAAAGAAACAAGACGCAGCAAATAGACACCAAGAACAGACAACCAGGGGAGGGGGGGAAATTAAATAAATAAATAAATCTTTAAATTTAAAAAGCAGTGATAAAGTAATTGAGGACCAACAAATATATATAACACACAGAAAACAGATAAATGGAGAATTAAATTCTTTCTTCTTGGGTTTTACCTTAAATATCAACGGACTAAACTCCCCTATTGAAAGGCAGAAACTGGCAGATTCGATGAAAGAGTGTGATCCATCTATATGCTATCTACAAGATACAAAGAGATTGAAAATAAAAAGGTGGAAAAAGATATTTCATGCAAGCAGTAAACCAAAGAGATCCAGAATGGCTATATTACTTTCAAACAAAATAGACTTTAAGTCAAAAAAGATTACAAGAGACAACCAAGGATATTATTTATTTACTAAGTTCAATTCAGCAAAAAGATATAATGATTATAATCATATATTCACCTCAAAACACACTAAAATATATGAAACAAAACAGGACTGAAGGGAGAAATAGTTCTACAATAATAATTGGAAACTTCAACATACCACTTTCAATAGTTGACAGAACATCTAAACAGAAAATCAAAAGGGCAGAGGACTTGAGCAACACCACTAACCAATTAGACCGTCTGATTACAGAACACTCAACCCAACAACAGCAAATACACATTCTTCTCCAGTGCACATGGAACATTTTCCAGTATAGATAATACATTAGGCCACAAGTCAAATCTTAATAAATTTAAAAATATTGAAATCATAACAAGTAATCTTCTCAGACCACAACAGTATAAAGCTAAAAATCAGTAACAGAAGGAAACTAGTAAATTCACAAATACATGGAAATTAAACAATACACTATTAAACTACCAATGGGTCAAAGAAGAAATCAAAAGGGGAATGAGATGAATGCAAATGAAAACACAATATACAAAACTTATGAGATGAAGTGAAGGCAATGTTCAGAGGAAAATTTATATCTTTTAAATGCCTACATTAAGAAATAAGATTGTAAATCAACAAACTAACTTCACATCTAAACAAACTAGAGAAAGAAGAGCAAACTAAACCCAAAGTTTGTAGAAGGGATCAGAGCAGAGATAAATGAAACAGAAAATAGAAAATCAATAAAGAGAATCAACAAAAGAAACAGTTGGTTTTTTTAAAAGATCAATAAAATAGACAAAGGAAATAGTACACAAATAACAATCAGCAATAGAAGTAGGATATTACCACTAAACTTACAGGGGGAAAAGGATAAGAGGGTAATATGAACAACTACATGGCATGAAATTAGAAAACCTAGGCAAATGGACAGATTCTTAGAAACACAGAAATCACCTATCTGACATAAGAAAGCACAGAAAATATCAATAGTCCTATAACAATTAAAGAAATTGAATCAGCAATTAAAAATCCCCAAAAAAAGAAAAGTGCAAGACCAAATGGTTTCACTGATGAATTCCACCAAATATTCAAAGAAAATTTAACACCAGTCCTTCCCAAATATTCCAAGAAATAGAAATGGAGGATTAGTTCATAACTCATTCTATGAAGTAGCATTACCCTGGAACCAAAAGCCAGATAAAGACAGCACAAGAAAAGAAAAGAACAATATCCCTTCTGAATATAGATGCAAAAATGGGAAACTGATTCCAACAACGTATTAAGAGAATTACACAGCACAACTGTGGTAGCCTGGAACCGTAATACCCCAGAGTACCACGTTCTTAAAGCCTCCCTGTGGGGGTGAGCCTCTCGAAAGTCGGACCTTTTGAATAGGTTACTTCAGTTAAGGCGAGCCCCAGGGTGGGTCGTGATCTCACTGCAATTCTTTATAAATAGGATGAACATGGAGAGAAAGAGAGAGAACGCCACGGAAGCAGGAAGTTGGAAGCGGTGAAGCCACAAGAGAGGGAGAGACCAGCAGAAGCCGCCATATGCCTTGTCATGTGACAGAAGAGTTCAGGATCAGTGGCAGTCGGTCTGGGAAGGAAGCACCGCCTTGATGATGTCTTGATTTGGACATTCTCACAGCTTCAAAACTGTAATTTTGTAGGATAATAAATTCTCATGGTCAAAGCCAATGTATTTTATGGTATTTGCTTTCAGCAGTCTAGCAAACTAAAACAATGACCAAGTGGGATTTATTCCAGAAATGCAAGAATGGTTTTGCAAAAGAAAATCAGTCAGTGTAATACACCCATTAATAGAATGAAAGAAAAAACATATCATCTAATTGACACAGAAAACACATTTGTCAAAATTCTACATCCTTTCATGTAAAAAACACTCAGAAAACTAGGAAGAGAGAGGAATTTTTTCAACATGATAAAGAGGAATTATGAAAAGCCCATACCAAATTTCACACTCAGTGGTGAAAGACTGAAAGCTCTCCCCTATCAGGAAGAAGACAAGGATGCCTGCTGTCACCAGTTATTCAACATCATGCTGGAAGTTATAGCAAGAACTATCAGATAAGAGAAAGAAACAAAAGGCATACAAACTGGAAATAAAGAAGTCATCTTACCCCTAGTCATAGTATCCCTATTTGCAGATGACATGATCCTATATATTAAAAATCCCAAAGAATCCACAAGAAAACTACTAGAACAAATTAAATGAATTCAGCAAAATTATGATACAAGACAAAAACAAAGAAGTCAGTTGAGCTCTTATACAGTAGTAAAAAATAATCTAAAAAGGAAATCAATAAAACAATTCCATTTACAATTGCATCTAAAAGAATAAAACACCTAAGAATAAATTTAACCAAGGAGGCAAAAGACTTACACCCTGAAGACTACAAAATGGGTTGCTGAAACCAAAGAAGTAAATAAATGGAAAGATATCCCACATTCATGTATTGGAATACCTAATATTGTTGAGATGTCAACTCTGCCTAAAGCAATCTACAAATTCACTGAAATCCCTATCAAAATTCCAGCAGCCTTTTTTTGCAGAAATGGAAAAGGTGATCCTCAAATTCATATGGAACTGTAAGGGGCCCTGAATAGGTAGAACTCTCTTGAAAAGAACAAAGTTGGAGGACTCACACTTCCTGATTTCAAAACTTACTACAAAGCTACAGTAATTAAAACTGCATGGTATTGACATAAGGATAGACATATAGACCAACAGAATAGAATTGACAGTCCAGAATTAAATCCACACCTCTACGGCCAGTTGATTTTCAACAAGGGTGTCAAGTCAAAACAACGGAGAATAACCTCTTCAGCAGATGGTGCTGGGGCAATCAGAAATCCACACGCAAACGAGTGAATGTGACCCCTACCAATCACATATATAAACATTGATTCAAAATGGATGAATGCCCTAAATATAAGCACTAATAATATGAAGCTCTTGTAAGAAAGCATATGGAATTATCTGCACAGTTGACAATGGATACTTCAATTTTATACCAAAAGTACAAACAACAGCAACAACAAAAAAGAGATAAATGGGACTTCATCAAAATTAAAAATACTTTGTGCATCAAAGAACATTATCAAGAAAATGAAAAGACAATCTACTGAATGGGAGAATACACTTGAAAAGCAAACATTTTATAAGGTTTTCCTACCCAGAATATAATGAACTCTTACAACTCAATAACAGAAAGACAAAAAAGTGTCAAAATGGGCCAAAGATTTTAATAGATATTTCTTGAAAGATGATAGGCAAATGGCCAATAAGTATATGAAAAGATGCTCAACATCAATGACCACTAGATAAATGCAAATTAGAACTATAGTGAGATATCACCTCACAGTCACTAGGATGGCTATTATTTTAAAAACTAAAAATAACTATTGTGGTTAGGATACAGAGAAATAGGAGCCCTCATACCTTGTTGGTGGGAATGTAAAGTGCTGCAAACTCTGTGAAAAACAGTTTTCAGGTCTTCAGAAAATTATTCATTTTCTGAGAATGACTGTATGACCCAGGAATTCTATTTAACTAAGAGTTGAAAGCAGCAACATAGACAGAGATTGGTATTCCAAGATTCATAGAAGCATTATTCACAATGGTCAAAAGGTGGAAGCAATCCAAGTGTCCATCAACAGATGAATATACAAGCAAAATCTGGGATATCCATACAATGGAAAATTATTCAGTCATAAAAAGAAGGGACGTTTGATACATGCTACGATATGTCTGAATCTTGAAGGCATCTTGTTGAGTGAAATTAGCCAGGCCCAAAAGGAAAAATACTGCATGAATTCTCTTATATGAAATAGTTAGAGTAAGAAAACCCACAGAGACAGAAAGCAGGATAGTGGTTACCAGGGGTGAAGGAGGGAGGAGTGGGGAGCTATTGCTAAATGAGTACAGGTCTTGGTTTAGGATGATTACAATTGTCTGGAAATAGACAGTGGTAAAATTTACACAATACTGTCAATATACTTAATGTCAAAGACTTGATGGTTTAAGTTAGGGGTTCATAACCTTTTTTGTTTCATGGACCCCTTCTCAGAATGTAGTGGCAGATGTTTTATGACACTCAACATCAGCATGTCTTTATATTAAATTTTAGAATTATTCAAACTTAAGTCACACTCACTCACAGACCCCCTGAAATCTTAGGTGGTCTGTGGACCACTGGTTTAGAACCCCTGGTTTAAATGATTTTTATACTATGTATATTTTACCACAAGTAAAAATGAATAAATTTTAGAAAAGAAAAAATAAGAAGGAAAAACCCCAACAAACCATAGGGAGGGAAAAGAATCCGATTTTCAGAGTTAACACATTAAAATGTCTAAATGTTTAGATTTCAACAAAACTTCACAAGGCATACAAAGAAACAGGAAAGTATATACTGGTTCAAAACTTCCCATATTTAATGAAAGACATAAATGCACACATTAAAGAAGCAAAAGAACTCAAAATAGGATAAAGCCAGATATCCACACTGAGACACATTATAATCAAATTGTTAAATGACAAAGACAAAGAGAGAACACTGAAAGTAACAAGAGATTAGCCATTCGTGTACAATGAAGCCTCAATAAGATTAAGGGCCAATTTCTCATCAAAAACCATGGCGATGAGAAGGCAGTGGACAACTTCAGTAAAGTGGCAAGATATAAGATGAACACACAAAAATCAGTAGCATTTCTATACACTAATAATGAGCAATCTGAGGAGGAAATCAAGTAAAAAATCAATTTACAATAGCAACTAAAAGAATCAAATATATGGGGATAAGCTTAGCTAAAGAGGGCAGTGGGATAACATATTTAAAGTGCTGAAGGAAAAAAATAATCAACCAATAATTCTATATCTGAGAAAATTGCCCTTCAAAAATGAGGGGGAGATAAAGACATTCCCAGATAAACAAAATGGTTTTGTCACCACTTGCCCAGTCCAAGGAGAACTCCAAAGGGAGTTCTTAAGAATGAAAGGAAAAGACACTAGACAGTAGCTCAAAGTCATATGAAGAAACAGAGATCTCCAGTAACAGTAACTAGTAACAATAGCTACGTAAGTAAATACAAATGCCAGTATTATTATTGTATTTTGTATTGTAATTCCTCTTTTGACTTCTTTCATGATCTAAAATACAAATGCAGAAAAACTAATTATAAAACTATACTGCTGTGCACACAATGTATAAAGATAAAATTTGTGACAACAACGGTAAGTGTGTATAGGGGGTGGTAGACAGAGTTTGTATATGATATTGAACTTAAGTTGATATATCAAACAGTACTGTTATAGATTTTACAAGTTAAAATAAAGTCCCATGGTAACCACAAAGAAAATACTTCAACATATATACAAAGAAGGAAATGATAATGAATTCTAAATAGCTCACTTCAAAAAATCAACTAAACACAAAGTGGATATTGTAACAGAAGAAATGTAGAACAAAAAAGGTATTAAACTTATAAAAACCAAATAGCCAAATGGCAAAAGTAAGTCCTGCATTATCAATAATTAATTTAAATGTAATTGAATTAAACTCTTAAATAAAAATGCAGAGATTGGCAGAATGGATCCAAAATCATGACCGAACTATATGTTGTTCAGAACAGACTCACAAATTCAAAGACTCAAATAGACTTTAAGTAAAAAGATAGAAAAATCCTCCATCCAAATTGTAGCCAAGAGAGAGCTGTGGTACATATAATAATATCAGATAAAATAGACTTTACATAAAAAACGGCTACAAGAGATGAAGGAGGGCACTATATACTGATAAAAGGGTAAAATCAACTAGAATATATAACAATTATAAACATATGCCCATTTAACAACAGAGTCCCACTGGTAACCAAAAATAAGTTTCTGTGTGTGTGTGTGTATACATATATATATATATACAGAAATATATATATACAGAAAGAAAGGAGACAGGACACAAAATAGTACAATACAGAAAAATCAAATAAATATGAAAGTAGACATTAATGAAAGAATTGAAGGACCAAAAAAGACTTATGAGAAACTTAAAAAGCATAGATTAAAAAACATGACTTAGGTAGGTTGAAAGTATGAAAAAATAATCTACCATGGAAATAGTAATCAAAAGAGAGCTAGGGTAGCCATACTAATATCAGATAAAACAGACTTTGGTAAAAAAACATTATGAGGGACAAAGAAGGTGTCTATATACTGGTAAATTGGATACAAAGACATAATTATAAAGATATATGCACCTAACAACAGAGCCCCAAAATACATGAAGCAAATGCTGGCAGACTTGAAAGGAGGAATGAACAGATGTACATTAATAGTATGAGGCTTCAGTACACCACTTTCAATAATGGGACACCCAAACAGAAGATGAATAGGGAAACAGAAGATTGAACATTACTATAAATCTGCTAGATCTAACAGACATATATTGAAACAACATACCAAACTTCATGGGGGCAGTAAAGGCAGTACTGACAGGGAAATTTATTGCACTAAACACTTGCATTGAAAAATATACATATATCAAACTAGAGCCCAAATCTCACAACTGGAGGATCTATTAAAAGAGCAAACTGAAAAAAAAAAAAACAGAAAACAAAACTGGATATCTATATACAAAGTGGCCCCTACCTCACACCATATATAAAACTAAAAATTCCCAGATGAAACCATGGGCAAGCATCTTCAAGACTTTTGTAAAGCAATGGTTTCTTAGGCTTTTCACTGAAAGCACAAGCAACAAGAGAAAATACAGATAAATGGGACTTCATTGAAATTAAGAACATTCGTGCATCAAAATGATGTCTTCAAAAGTAAAAAGGCAATGCACAGAATAAAGTATTTTGAAACCACATGCCTGATAAGTGTTTAATATCAAGATACATACAGAAAGCCTACAACCTAATAGCAAAAAGACAAACAATCCAATTTAAAAATCAGCTAGACAATTCTCCAAAGATACACAAATGGCCAAAAAGCACATGAAAAGATGCTGAACAATATTAGCCATAGGGGAAATGCAAATCCAAGCCACAGTGAGGTACCACTCCACCCCCACCAAGATGGCTACTGTTTAAGAAATGGAAAATAACAAGAATAGGTGAGGATGACGAGAAATAGGGAACTCAGACATTGTTGCTGGGACCGCATGAGGGGATGGCCACTGCAGGAAACAGTCTGGCAATTCCTCAGAAAATTAAACACAGAATTACCACATGACCCCAGACTACTCCGTCTATACCCAAAAGAGTTAGAACAGCGACATGGACACACATCCGTCCACAATGCTCACAGGACACTGTTCAGAATGGCCAAAGGCAGCGGCGACGTGCGGAGCAGATGATGGAGAGGCAGGAGGCGTCAGCCCTCACAGCCGTGAGAAGGGATGAAGTCCTGGTGCGGGTGACGACACACTTGACCTGTGGACCCTGCTGAGTGGAAGGAGTCGGGCAGGAAAGGCTATGAAATATCTGGAATACACGCTCACAGGACAGAGCGTGGGCAGCAGGTAACGGGCAGGTGACAGGTGGGAGCAGGTAATTCCAGCCTAAGGAGTGAGGAGTTTGTTTGGAATGATGTGTCATTTTGGTAATGGGTCATGGGATGGTGGTACATGGTGCTAACTGATACCCCTGAATTGTCCACATGTAAGTGGCTAAAATGGGAAATTTTGTGTTGTATATATGCTACCCCAATATAGAAAATAATTTAAACAACAAAATAGTGTGTATGGCCCCTAGGCAGGATTCCCTGTCCCAGGACTTGGTGGCCGAAGAACAGCTTGGGACATTTGTAGAGACCCAATGAGCTCTCACTCAGTGGGCTTCCACCTGCTCCTTCACTTGCTCACCAGCTGCCGGCCCTGCGCTGGCGCTCGGTGCCACAGGGCCGTCGCCAATCAGGCCTTTCCTGGGCGCCCATGGCGGGTCACTGGGAAGGGCAGGGCTGCTGGCTGCTGGGCCCAAAGGCAGTCCGACACGGCAGGGGCAGCCCCCACAAGACGTGCCTGCATTCACTAAGGCCTGCGTGCAGGTGAGAATGCCAGACCCGAGACCTAACCGTGCTTCATTCAACACAAAGTATTTGGGGACAGTTTTCACATACATAGTGTTCCAGGAAGGAAGCCCGACAGAGCAGCCACCTGTCTGCGTGGCCCGTGCCTGAGCTGCCACGATCAGGGTGAGCTTGCGGTTAATGCATGCGACTGCTACTGTGCTTGGCGTTCAAGGGCGGCTTGCCCGGGCTTGTCACACTGAGGTAAATGCTATTTCCTTTTATTTCTCCCTAATATTCTATGTGGAACTTTATAATTTTTTATAATGCATGTAGGTCCGCTTAGATCAGCTGTGAATTTCATTTCAGAGTAGAGGAAGGGTGCTAGAAAAACATCTCAAAACGCAGAGCCACTGCTCACCCTGGGGATCCAGGAATGCCGCTCCAGGGAAACACCCTCTGCGCGGAGACAGGGGGCCCTGCAGGGACAGCCAGGCGGGGGGAGCTCCAGTCAAGGGACAGGGCAGCGCATGGGGACAGGTGGGCTGGGGAGGGACAAGGGGGGCGGGGGCGGGTGGAGAGAAAGGAGCACAGGAGCTGGATGGTGCTTACCAAAGGGTATTAAGCAGGGAGGTGACAAAATTTGCATTTTAATAAAGCAATAAAATATGAAACAAAATAAATGTACAGTTGTAGAATGGAAGGGATAAAATTCTACTATTTGCAGAAGATATGACTGTAAATGGAGATAACACAAGATAATCAACTGAAAAGCTCTTAAGGGTTACTAAGAAAGTTTAGTAAAAGTTCAATAAATTTTCTATTTGCCAGCCATAATTTCTTAGAAGACCAATGGGTAGGGGAATTTTTAATTAAAAATAGAGGCATGAGAAAAAAATCTAGAAATAACATATGGAAGTCACACTGCATCTAGTCAAAGAAATTTTCAAAACTTCAGTAAAAGACCTAAAGGAAGATTTAAACAAATAGAGAGATTACAGTGTCCTTGGTCAGGAAAATTAAATATTGCGCAAAGAAAGAATTAATATTAGTGCCAACTTAGAAAATGCAGCCCCATTGAGGTCTTTGACTTGGGACATATAATAGCGTCTGGGAAAATAAGGAAGATCTTCCCTGCCAAATAGTAAAATTATTTACAAAGCTATAATTATTAGAACTGGGGAAGGAATTGTTGGAAATATGAAATTTATGGACTCTGGACTAGGAGAGACGTGCTGAAAAGGCCAATCATAAGTCCCTAGAAAGGAATGCCTCATTCAAAAAATACTTAAGAGGAAAGTGATTATTAGAAAAATACCAAGTTAGATCTGTATCTCACCCCATATGCTAAGACAAATTCTGCTCTAAATGAAGAGTTAAATGTAAAAAATTAAACAGGAATCCTCCTGGGAAAAGCCCAGCCCTAGGCAGAGCAGACCGGGAAGCACCAGCCTCAGAAAGTTGGAAGCTGGGTGGCCCATCCTGTCCTGGGGGCTGCTCCGTGCTTGCTGTGGACCCACTGTAGGCGGGACCTGGTGATGAGGCTACTGCAGCTACGGCGTGGCCCAGGGTGGGCCCATTGGAGCCCCTTACAAACGGGGTGGAGAGACGGATATGGAGAGAGAAAGACAGAAAGCCCCAGGGGCTGGAAGCAACCCACCCTGGAAGGAAGGGAAGGCGCAGCAAGTGCTGCCACTGCCTCGCCACGTGGCAGGGGAGCCCAGGAGCTCCCAGTTCTAGCCTGGCGCTTTCAGCAGCCAAGCAGACTGGAACATAGCGAAGCATGGACACGGGGCATAAAAAACAACTCATAACACAGGAATCTTAACTGGCCGATAAATACATGAATCAAGTGACCTTTCTAGGAACAAAAGACAGGCCAGTGAAAGGCCATTTTTCACTCAAAGCGGCAAAGACATTAAAAGTGTGATTCTCAAAGCTGGTGGTAATTACAGTAAGAGTGGAGAAGCCCTCATCATAGCTGGAGGAGGTGGAAATTTCTGGAAAATAATTAGACTCGTGCTCTCAGACCCTGTAATGATCTTCCAGCACGCCATGACACGGAAACCACATGGGACACAGGCAGGATGGCTAGCACCCCCGCCGAGCCCGCGCCTGCACAAGAACCGGGACCTGCGCGGGGTCGAGCCCACAGGCACAAGCCCACGCCCTCTCCCTGACTTCCGCCCAGGCCAGCTCTCTTCTTCCAGCCCCTACAACATCTGGAACACACATTTCACACACTGTCATAAAGCTATGCTAAATTCACTCCTAACCAAACAGCAAATCTCCAAGGAAAGAGAAAATTTGATTCCCCTTCAGCATTAAACTAGAACCCTGCAAACAGGTATTTGAAAAACATGTGTCGATTCGTTCATTTAGACACGGCAGGCCGCTTCCATTTTTCAGAGGGGCAGCCACGCCACAGTTCCTGGAAAGCAGAAAGCATGACGCGCAGCGGAGGCGGCTTCCTGCTCTCGGCCTCCAGGGTCCTATTTGCTCCTGGGAGGCCGTGGTCTCACTCCTTCCGCCCATGAGGAGATGACAAGGAAGCAGACAAGCAGCCACAGCCGCAGAGGAGCCCACGCAGGCACCCCTGGCCCAGCTAATGGGCGTCAAGGCCATTGGCGAGGAGAAGTCAGCTGCCTCTGGAAGGTCTTAGAGGAGCTGCTGGGCCCTGGGCCTAGACTCGGGGGCACCTGGATCTAGCCGAGCTCCTCTCCCTCTTGACTGAAATAGGACCTTATTAATTCTGAAAGCCTGGATCCTCCCTGGACCCCGATACCGCAGGACCTGAACCACAGCCCTCCTGAGGGAGACTTGGAAGTACAACCCACCAGTGGTCCAGGGCCCCCAAACAGCAGCGGAACATCTCGCGGTCGATAGTCACTCCTTTCTGCTCAAAAACTGGGCAGACGGCGCTTCCTCCCTCGCTCTGCACCCCTTCCTGCCCGAGGACTGAACGTGGACTCTGGGCAGGTGGCCCGTGGAGCCCTGGCCCTCCTTCCACGGGCAGCGGGCGCGGCCAGGGCACTTGCCCCACTTGCCATGGGACGGGAGCAGAAGTCTGAGAAGCACTGGGGCTGCCGCACGCACCCACCACAGGACCACGGGGCCACAGGACCACGGGCCTGGGCCCCAGGCGGGGAGGACATGGGGACAGGGCAGCAGTGCTGTCAACCGAGAGCCATAAGAGCAACACGGCGGAGGTGAGGCAGACATTCGAGACTGTCTGACAACTGAAGGGACGAAGCACTCCCGAGACAGCCAGGTGAGCGCACCTGCGGAGGAGCCACAGCGAGTGCTCATCATGGGGTCATGTATGCCAGGAAACGGCAGTGAGCAAGACAGTTCAGAAGCCTGGTGCTCCAGGACTGCCCGGCTTCTCACAGGTGACCTTACCTGGCCTTACCTGGCCAGCACACACTGTGCAGCCCAGAGAGCCACTCACGCCCTGTGGCCCGGGACCTCTAGGTTACCGAGTATTGAGACAGACTCCCACTCGACGCTCGTGGAATCAAGCCGCATCCTGAGAAGCCACAAGGGCTTGAGGAGGAGCCGCTTCCTGTCAGCGAGCTGGGCTGAAACGCAGTTACCTGCAGCCCGGAAGCAGGGGGCCTCAGCACCTGGACGGCCAGGGCTGAGCCATGGCGCGGAGCCTGAGTCTGCTCTGGGTCCAGGCTGCCTTCACATGGTGCCTCGAAGCTCCAGCCTAGGCCTTTGTTCCCAGCAGAGCCAGCGCGGCTCCCGGCTCAGCCCCCCGCGAAGCAGAGCTGACGTGGGCGGCATGCGGGCCTGTGGCCCCTGGCCGAATCCCCCCGCCTGGAACCCAGTGCAGGCCATCAGGCTTCTCCTCGAGCCTGGCTCAGGGCCAGCCCTCCGCCTGGGGTCTCCGGCTCTCCACGTGGGGTCTCCGGCCCTCCACCTGGGGTCTCTGGCCCTCCACCTGGGGTCTCCGACTCTCTGCCTGTGGTCTCCAGCCCCTTGCGTGGGATCTCTGGCCCTCCGCCTTGGGTCTCCGACTCTGCCTGGGGTCTCCAGCTCTCCACCTGTGGTCTCCAGCCCTCCGCCTGGGGTCTCTGGACCCCGCTTAGGGTCTCCGGGTCCCTGCCTAGGGTCTCCAGCTCTCCACCAAGGGTCTCCGGCTCCCCACCTGGAGTCTCCGGCTCTCCGCCTGGGGTCTCTGGCTCTCTGCCTGGGGTCTCCGGCCCCTTGGCCCTTGCCTCGCTCCCTCTGACCTTGACCCTGGAGGCGGCCCCGGCTGCGCAGCCAGAAGCGCGGCGGCCACTTCCCTCACCGCCTGTCCTTCCCTCCCTCTGACCCCAGCGGGGCAGGAGTCACGTGTGCTCACCTGGGCGGCGCCCCTGCTTCCTACTCAGCCTGAGCACGAAGCCCAGCGTCGGGGCAGCTGGGTCAACACTGACAGAGCAGAAGACCCCGTGAGCCCTTGGATGGGAGTAACGTGATCATCCCAATGGACGGGGAGGACACGTACGTTCAGTGCCTGGCGACACCGCGCTGCTGTCCTCCAGCAGTCGCCACGCCAGCGGCACCGTCGTCTCTTCCAAGCCCCCTGGCCTGTGTGTGTGGCGTCCTCCCGCCCCGCGCCGCCATCGCGCTGGGCCGCTGCGCACACAACAGCTTTGTGCGCGTCGAGGACGTGGTCCACACGGCCCTTCGCTCCCAGCCTGACAGCTGTCCCCATCACACATGGCTCGTCACCTCACCAGACACCACAGGAGGGCGGCGCTGGGAGAACAGGCTGACAGCACAGCGAGGGGCAGGCTCATCTGTCCCCGCACTATGGCCCAGCGGAGACACAACCCGTTCAGACACAGCCAACGTCTCCCCATTGCCTTCCTTTCCACCATTTCTAAAAAGGTGTTTCTCCCAAGTTAATTTCACAGTGTGCTTAAGTGAGACGCTTTCCTGCTATTGCAACACGTGAGCGTTACTCAGCTCCCTGGCAGCGCACCGTCAAGGCCACGCTGCTGCTCTGCCATCCAGTGCGCAGCATGAGCGTAACTAGGCATCATGGCCACAAACCAACACATGGGCGCCCGAAGGCCAGCGCATCCGCACCCAGCAAGCGTGACCGGAGCCTGGAGGTGAGCGGGTGCTCCACGGGCCTAGCAGTGGGCCGGGGGACTGGGAGTGGGATGGGGGCAAAGGAGACAGTCTGAGGGAGGATGGCGCTTCAAGGGGTCGGCATCACAGCCCTGCCCAAAATGTTACACTGAAGAGTTCATCTGGGAGTAGGATTTCATCATGTCTCACGGGGTGGATACATAATATTTTCTGCTTGTTCTTTTCTATGTAGTCTTTTATCTCAGGTTTTCTTTCTTTCTAAATACGTAATTATATGGGAGCGTACATGCAGATTTCCAAGCAGGTGGGTGTTTCTAAAACTAGTGGCATTATGCAGTAAAGGGACACAACATGTGCATAGTTTCTACTTCATTAACTCTCTAGGATTGTCACTGAGGCCTGAAATACGATTAATTGGTAATTCAATGACATTCGCAAAATAGGCACATGGTCTCCACCTGAGACACCGAGTTCCCCCCTCATCGAGCACCCTGTGGACTTCCCTGTGCCACCCGTTTTTATCGGCTTGCCCCTATGAGAAGGCGTTCCTGAGCGGGGCCCATCCGCGCCATCGCCCGCCTCTGCTGCGTGCCCCCTCCTCGCCCTCTGAGTCAGGGGCCAGATGCTTCAGGGCTGCTCTGAGACCCTGCGGGGTGAACAGTTCTACTTATTGCCCTCCCCAAGCCCCGACCTTAACAGCACATCAGCTTGGGAAATGACTGTTCTGCAAACACTCGCGTTGTCGGGGATTAAAAACTAAACTCTGATGACTGCTAAGTGTCCTTCACTCAGGCCAGGGGACGTGAGCCCCTCGTGAAGCCCTGGGAGGCCTGCTCCCCTGTCCTGCCGCCCAAGGCCCGGGCAGAGGTGCCCACCCTGGTCTGTCCTCGCTGGGCTCGTCCTCTTCCGACACCCCTCACACCACCTGGGACAACGTGCATTGTTAGAAGTCAAAATTTTTAAGTAGAGAGAGGTCTATAAATCCAAGAATCAGTGTGGGAATTAGGCTTCTTATTAAAAAAAAGAACAAGAAAGATATGCTATGCTGAATCTACCTAACACCACATTTATTTTCATCTTTGGTAGTTTTTTTTTTTTCTCAAATGAATGTTTACGGAGCTCTTACTGAGCAAAAAGTCAGACCTTCAAACCACACAACGATGCGAGAGGCCACCAGCACGGCCGCTCTGCCCGCGGAGCTCCCTGCCCCGCTCTCCAGCTCCCTCTGGAGCCCCCCTCTGCGCTCCCTTTCCTCTAAACTTTGGGGTGATCTGATGTGGAGTCGGTGGACGGCAGTGCCCTCTCGCCCCGGACCACCAGCGCCCTGCGGTGCCCTCGCACTCTGTTTATCCCCTGCCTGAGCCCCTCGCTTGTTCGGTGTCATTTCCAGAAAGGAAACCACTGTGAGTGGACAGCGAGTCCCAACACGCCGCGGTGGTCGAGGGGCATCAAGGAAGGCAGGGGATGCAGGCAGAGCAGCGAATGTCCAGAAGCCACAGAGCTGGGCAAGGGCCAGCTTGCAGGCACCAGGGTCTAAAGCTGCCCCCCTGCAGCCGGGCTCTGGGCTCCAGCCCTCCTGGGCGGGCAGGTCGGGTGTGCTCGTGCGGGCGCTGGCCTGTGCACACCGCGGCCCCCTCCCTTCCAACGCCTTCCCAGGGCTCCCGGCCCACGCTAAGGCCCAGCCGGAGCCAGCTGCCCAGGAGCACCTCGGAGGAGCCCTGCGCTGCTCCGGCCTTCTCTGCACATTTCCTCCGTGTCAGGGGCGCAGCACCCAGAGAAAGGACGGCCTGAGAGCAGGACTGAGGAGCGCAGCCCACCCTGGCCCCGGATCCTCAGCCACGCTGTGCCACGAGGTCCAGCCTCTGGGTGCGGGCTACGCTGTCGTGACACCACACGGGACACCTCCGAGGTGCCCACACGTGGAGCCACCGGGGCTGGGGGGCTGAGGCCGCACCTTGCCCCATTCTCCAGACAGCCCGGGGGGCTCCCCTCTGGCAGTGCCCACCTGGGGCTCCGTGCACGGGGCCTGAGGAGGAGCCGCCCTGGGAGTTGCCGCCCGCTCAGCCTCGCGGCCGCACCCTGCACAGAGGGGAGCCCGCTGCAGGCGCCCCAGCTCCACCTGCCAGGCGTGACCAGGCAGCACCCTCGCTCCTCGGGGCCTGGGCCCCCAATATTAAAGGGGAGCAGGACCTTTGGCTCCTCTCAGCCTGGGCCCCCTGTATGAAAGGGGGGCGGGACCGCGGCTCCCCCGGGCCTGGCTCCCCGACGTGAACATGCGCACAGCCAGGGCTGACACACGGCCCGCCTCCGCCCTCAGCAGCTCTGACCTGATTCGTGAAGGTCCTCAGGGGCGTGGGCAGCCCCCGGGCCACAGCACACGCTCCCCAACTGTGAGGTTTTCAAAGTGAGAAACAGGTTGGAAATTCACCCAAAAAATCCAAATAATTTTAATTTGTGAAACAAAAACAAAATTGCTCCATAGTGCAAAATATTAAAGTTGTTCAGAAGAACCTTAGAAAACATAAATTGAATGAACACGTATATTCCCCCCCCCCCCATTTGAGAGAAAAACTCCTGGATTAAAAAATATGCATCCCTGTGTTGTTCTGCTCAAATGTACTTTTTTACATAAGGCAAGATTTTATGCTAAAATTCTGCTTCCTCTCCACATGTGGAGGAGAGAAGAGGGCAGCAGGCTTTTTCTTGAGTTTTTCTTGAAAAAATGAATTGGTCTAATTCCCAAGAGTGAATCAAACTGCAAATGCCTCTCTGAGTTTATATAAAATGATTGTACCCAACAAAACACGTTTTCTTTCTCTTGCTCAGCATTTTAACTTCCGGCTTAACCCAGCAGCAAGCGAAAGAAAGGCAGGCAGCAGCACCAGCTGTCTTCTGCTCCTGTCCCCGAGGTGCCTCTGCTCTCAGCCATCCGCACACTTAGCAAAGCGGAGGCTTCTGAAGGAGACAAGGGACGACTCACACAAGTCGCGGCCCAGGCCGTGCCCAGGGGCGCGCAGCTCCCACTAGGGGACAGAGCCCTCGCTGCCCTCGCAGGCCGCCTGCGCAGCCGTCGCCCAGCTTACCACACGTCCGCAGGCTCGGCCCTCATTCGCGTCCTCTGCTGGGCTTCTGTGGGACTGGACAGGTCCATGCAGGCCTGCCTGCACCCGAGGACGCTGGAGGGCCATGGGGCTGCGGGCCGTGCTGGGGCGGCGCAGGGGCCTGGGCGGGCAGAGGGGCAGCGGGGCAGCGGGCACAGGGCCACTGCCTCGGGCCACGGCGCGGCTTACCTCGATGTAACTCTGCGAGCAGCCGCCCCGGCCGCCCAGCTCCACGTGGGTAAAGGTGAGCTGGATCCGCTCGCCCGGCGGCTGCCGCACGATGTAGACGCACTGCCTGGCCTGTGCCAGCGGCCCGGGCAGGGCGGGGAAGACGAGCTCGCCCTCCGGGCCGGTGAAGTTCCCTCCACAGGGCGGGTCCCCTGAGGGCAGAGGGCAAAGGTCACATGGGGAGCCCTGCCTGGCTGCCCCGGCATGCGACACTGTGTTCTGGTCCACACGCAGTCGTCCATCCCAGGCGTGCCGCCCATGTTCTGTCCACACACACAGTCGTCCTTCCTGAGCGTGTGGCCCCATGTTCTAGGTCCACACACACAGTCATCCATCATGGGCGCGTGGCCCCGTGTTCTAGGTTCACATGCAGTCGTCCGTCCTAGCGCGTGGCCCCGTGTTCTAGGTCCACACGCACAGTCATCCGTCCCAGGCGTGCAGCCCCGTGGTCTAGGTCCACATGCACAGTCATCAGTCATGCGCACGGTCCCGCGTTCTACTCTACACACACAGTCGTCCGTCCTCGCGTGCGGCCCCATGTTCTGTCCACACACACAGTCGTCCGTCCTGGGCTTGCCCTGGACAGTCTCCGTCATCTGTGTTCATGAGATAAGCATATACACCAAGAAACCCACCGCAGTGCGTGACCCTGCCGGATGCTGAGCTTTAAACACCTCATTCCATGAGGATTCAAGGAAGTTCACAAACTACACGGAACAAAGTGAAATACCAGCAGGTAAAGGCTCCAACTGGAGGAAACGCAAGTGCAGACGGCATAGGATGGCAGGGGGAGGAGGCCACCCAGAAAACCAGAAAACGGCAAGCTCCACGGCCAGGGTCCAGAAAGCGCCTCTGAGGAGACGTTCCTTTTCCTTCTCCTATGAGTTCTGGGCCGCAGTGACCTGCTGGCAGAGGCTCTGCAGCCTCTGGCAGCTGCCCAGAGAGCTTCTTGGGTTCTAAGGGCGTCAGCTCGGGCTGAGGACACGACAGCGTGTCAGCAGAGGGAGAGACAGGCCAGCACGATGGGGGCTGCGCAGCTGGACTGACCAGGGACAAGGCCACCAGGGGTCTAGCATGGTCAAGGACAAGGCCCCGGGGTCAGGGGGAGGTCCTGGGGTCGGGGGGGGGGGGCCCGGGGTCAGGGGGAGGCCCCGGGGTCAGAGAGAGGCTGTGGGGTCAGGGGGGGCCCTGGGGTCCGGGGGGGCCCTGGTATCAGGGGTGGGCCCACGGGGTCTCAGGGGGAAGCCTCAGGGTCAGGGGGAGGCCCTGGGGTCGGGGGGAGGCTCACAGGGTCAGGGGGGACCCACAGGATCTCAAGCAGTCTAGCATAAGGCCCCGGGCTTGCCGGGCTCCTCCAGGAAGGAAGCCTGCACCTCTCGAGGGGCCTGCATGGCACAAACACCGTGAGCCGTTCCATCTCAGAGGCCTGGTCCTGCTACCACGATGTGGGTCCCCAACTCAAGGGAAATGGCTATCATACTAGAACGCCGGGAACACAGGGAATCAGCCACGAGAGAGAGGTGGTTACAAAGATGGCCTGCTCCTCCAGCTGCAGGAAGCCACGAGCGAGCGCAGCGCTGTCCTCCGACCCGCTGGGCGCCACCCAGCCGGCACTCACCCGGTGACGTTAGGTAGGTGATATGGAAGCCCCGGTCACTGGCCTGGGCGTCGGAATGGAAGTGGATCCTGGCAAAGGGGCCCGTCAGCTGGAGGGGCGGCGCGGAGAGCGAGGTACAGAGCTTCTCAAGGACAGGGTCTTGCTGCAAAGGACCATCTCGAATCTAGAAAAAAAGAACGCGCCATCTCGCACGCGGTGGACACAGGCCAACGGCACTGCATACGGTGACTCCTGTGCAGCCTGCCTGAGAGCGACGTCTCACATCTGTCTGACATGGCTGCTGGCATGGGTAGGGCAGGGAAGGGTGACCCCTGTCGTGTGAACATCCCCTCCGCGGGCCGAAGGGCACCTGCAATCCGTCTAGTGCTGCTACTAAGCTCTAGCATTTCTTTCTCAGGCTTGAGGGTTTTCCCCCAGGTGTTCATTTTGAAATTATAAATCCTAGGGTCTAGAAGAAGGAAGTATATGCAAAATAAGAATAGAAAGTAAGTGAGGTCGTCGGCGCGGGAGGGAAAGAAGTGAAGGAAGATGGCACAGTGACCACTGGGCGGGTTCTACAGGGCCAGGGGGCCGGGCTACCTCAGTGATGACAAGGGGCCCCCGGGGCCCTTCTCCTGGGTGTGACTGGCCTGGCCAGGGAGCAGGCTGGCCTCCAAGTCCTGCCCTGCTTGGAGCAGCCACTTCAACGCAGTCATGTCTGTCCAGGTGACTTTCCAGTTGGTGGCAAAGTCACAGGGCAGCCTGCTTCCATTCGGGGATTTAACCAGGGCCTGAAATACCGTCCTGATGACGAATGCTTCCCTGCAGCCCTATCAGATGGCCCGTGCTCTCTACTAGAGCTGGGAATGAACACAAAGGAAGGAGAAAAGCCTCTAATTTTAACTTGATGGGATTTTTGGGAAGTTCATTCTAAGGAAAGTCAATGCCAACGTTTAAAAGACTATTTTGCTGAAACTTCCAGGCAGAGGCAGATTTTCCAGCCATCCCAAAGGGTTCAGATCCATTGTGATGGCCACTAAATGACCACTAGGTGACCAATGGTCCAGCTCGTGGAGACCCCTGCCCACTGCAGCGCACCACCCTACGGGAAGGGGCGGCCACACGCTGCTCTCTAACGGGCGTAGAGAGCCTTGTGCTGGGCTGGTCCTGCAAGGGCTCCCGGGATTGCCGGGAGGACACCCCACAAGGTGCGGGGGCCCCCAACGGGCCTTCAGCAGCGCTGTACGTGGAGCCCCAGGAGCGCTTGACTGATCGGCCTTTCTCCCCCCTTCTTGTCTCAGGCAGTGGGGGGCGCAGGCTCAGCCTCTTATCTGCGCATCTCGGCGAGGCCCCCGCCCGGGACCCCTCCACGCCGCCTGAGCAGCCCCATGCCGCCTCGAAGCCAGGGAGCTGGGAGCAGCCACGGCACCCCGGCGGCCTCCCCTCCGCGGCCTCCCCAGCTCGGCTCCCGGGGCAAGGGGCGCAGGGGCTGGGCTTCCAGGCAGGCGGCGCAGGCGTGGCGGGGAGGGGCGCGCAGGACTGGGTGCGGGGTGGGCGGGGAGGGGCGCAGGGCTGAGCGCGGCAAGGCGGGGTGCGGCGAAGAGGGGCGCGCAGGGCTGAGCGCGAGGAGGAGGGGCGCGGAGAGGAGGGGTGCGCAGGGCTGAGAGCAGCAAGGAGGGGTGCGGCGAGGAGGGGCCCGCAGGGCTGAGCGCGACGAGGAGGGGCGCGGTGAGGAGGGGTGCGCAGGGCTGTGCGCGGTGGAAGGCGCACGGTGAGGAGGGGCGCAGGGCTGGGCGCGGTGGGAGGGGCACGGTGAGGAGGGGCGCAGGGCTGGACACGGTGAGGAGGGGCGCAGGGCTGGACACGGTGAGGAGGGGCGCAGGGCTGGGCGCGGTGGGAGGGGCACGGTGAGGAGGGGCGCGCAGGGCTGGACACGGTGAGGAGGGGCGCAGGGCTGGGCGCGCGAGGAGGGGCGCGGCGGGGAGGGGCGTGCAGGGCTGGGCGCGGTGGGAGGGGCACGGTGAGGAGGGGCGCAGGGCTGGGCGCGCGAGGAGGGGCGTGGCGGGGAGGGGCGCAGGGCTGGGCGCGGCGAGGAGGGGCTCGGCGAGGAGGGGCGTGCAGGGCTGGGCGCGGTGGGAGGGGCACGGTGAGGAGGGGCGCAGGGCTGGGCGCGCGAGGAGGGGCGTGGCGGGGAGGGGCGCAGGGCTGGGCGCGGCGAGGAGGGGCTCGGCGAGGAGGGGCGTGCAGGGCTGGGCGCGGTGGGAGGGGCACGGTGAGGAGGGGCGCAGGGCTGGGCGCGCGAGGAGGGGCGCGGCGGGGAGGGGCACAGGGCTGGGCGCCGCCTGTACCTCCAGGAAATCCGAGCTGCAGTCCTCGTGCTGCTCCAGGCTCAGGGTCCCGAAGGTGAGCGTCACCAGGAGGTGAGGGGGGACTGCAACGGTCCACACGCAGTCTCGTCCAGGCGGGTAGTTCCCGGGGTACCCCGGCGACGTGATGGAGCCGTAGGGGCTGATCACCACCCCGCCACACTCTAGAGGGAAGGAGGAGCGCGAGCTGATGAGGCCAAGCGTCCCTTCAGTAACACGAGCAGCTCTGGAGCCGCTCACATCACACAAGACTTGCGGTTTTCCAATTTTATCACGTTATAGACCTAGAAATACCAACTGATAAACGAATTACCCATGCCGGGAGCTGCGGCTTATAAGCCACCATTGGAAATGGGATTTAAAATACACTGCTGCACTGTCTGAGAAATGGGTAGTGCGTTGTTTGTTATCTTTTTTCACTTTAAGGGAGATTAATTTCCATATATTAACTCTTTAAAAGTTCTGGAAATGCTGCCAGCACCTATGCCTTCAACAAACTAGGTCATTTTACACTTTAAAATAAACACCACATAATTTTCATTTAGAAAGTTGCTTAGAACTACCTATTGTTAAACCACCCATGGCACAAATGAAGGCACTTGGCCTGTGCGGTCTGCCCTTGCTGGGGCAGTGAGTACAGGCAGTTCAGCTTTCCGCCCGCCATCTTGCCTCAACACGTGGCGCTGACTTTGGTGAGAAAGTACCTCTTATGGCACCTTGAGTTGTTCTCTTTAGGGCCTTGTGATTGCACGTTTTTACCCCCAAATAAATACCCTTTATAAAAGCCAACAGATTTCTGGTATTTTGCATCAGTTCCCCTTTGGCCAACTAATACACTCTAATATATAAAAGACTTCATTAAAAAATAGATACGAAGAAAGCATCCACAAAAAAATTTCAAACGTCCCTTAAACATAGGAAAAGATGTTCAATATCACTCACAATAAAGAAAATGCAAATAAAAGGTTCACCGAGATACCATCTCTTACTTCTCAGAATGGAAAAGCCCAGAATTTTGACAACAGACTGTTGGTGAGGCCATGGGGCAAAGGGCACTCTCATGTGAGAAGGCAAAACGGTGCAACCACTAGAGAAAAGAATATGGCAGTGTCTAGCAAAACACTTGGGCATTTATCTCAGGATCAAGCAGTCCCACCTGTACAACTCTCTCCCAAAGATACACTGTCAAGACTGTGATAAGACAAATGTCCAGGACACTTGTTGTAATGCAGTTTGGAATTCCAAAAGCCTGGAAGCAAGCTACAGGTCCTCCTTAGAGTCCTGACTGCGCAGATGAGAGATCACATGCAGGATGGAATCCTGCACTCTTGTGATAGAAGAATCACCAAGACAAATGCAGTGAACAAAAAACCAAGCTGCAGAGCAGCAGAAGGCATGGTGCCTTATATCCACAACAGAGGCAACACCCTACATGTGATAAACCCAAAGCTAAGAGAAATTATCTATGGAG